>NW_024731665.1:47500-100000 GCF_018991925.1 Homarus americanus | reverse complement strand
GTGAGTGAGAGACAGGAGTGAGTGAGAGACAGGAGTGAGTGAGAGACAGGAGTGAGAGTTTAGAAAAGGCTATTTTCGGATTTTCGGTTCATCGGCAAAAAAAGGCTTGAGGTGAACTGAACCGTCTCATTCGGATGGCCCCTTTTCTTGATCTTCTGAAAGGGGAGTGAAGGGGGAAGAGGGGGGTGAGGGGGGTAGGGAGGTGGAAGGGTGAGTGAGGGAGGGGATTAAGGGGAGAAGGGAAGAGGTGAGTAAGGTGGAAGAGGAGTGAGGGGTAGGGGAGAAGGGGAGAGATGATAGGGGTAGGGGAGAAGGGAAGGGAGTAAGGTGAGTGTGAGACGGGGAGTAAGGGGGTAGGGAAGAAGGTGGGGAGATGGGGTAGGGGTGGGATACGGGAGAAGAGAGGAAGGAGAGAAGGGGAGGAGATAAGAATGAGAGGTGTAGAGAGAGGGGGGATTGGAAAGGGGATAGAGATGAGAGGGAAAAGAGAATAAAAAGGGAGAGGGATGGTGAAGAGGATAGAAAGGGAGAAAGAGATGTGGAAGGAAAGGGATAGTTGTAGTAGTAGTAGTAGCAGTAGTAGTAGTAGTAGTAGTAGTAGTGGTAATTGTTAACACACACACACACACACACACACACACGTCACTAATGATGTGGTTCCTGTTTTTATGCGTTGTTGAGTGTTAAGGGGAAGGGGAGTTCGCTATTGTTTTACGGCTCCTATTTCACCTGTCTTGTGTCTGTCTGTCTGGTGGTGGAGAGGAGGAGTGGATGGAGATGTTCTGACAGGAATAATAAAGGTTTCTGTCTGTCTGTCAGTATAAGGATGAGGGGTTACACTTCTGATCATTTTCTCGTGTTTTATCAAGTGTTAAAAACAAAGTAAATAAATAAAGTCAATAAATAAATAAATAAATAAATTGACTCACACACACGTACAAAAAACTCGTCGACAGAAAACGGAAAACAAAAAATCGGATCCAATCTGTTGTCACTTAAAACAAGAGACAGTCGGGCCTGGCCCCTATAAAGGTTCGCATCCCACGGGAGGAGATCAAAGCCTCCTGGATTATGGATTTTCCTTCTCTTATAGCTGTCTCTCTCTCTCTCTTTCTCTCTTTCACTCTCTTCTCTCTCTCTTTCTCTCCTGAGTTTTCGAATGAATTATCTTTTTTTCCTTCACGTTTCAGGACATCGACACAGAGTGAAATATTGGAATGGCTTTTACTTACTGAGGTGTGGGGTGACGTTATCTCTGGGGGTGGACTTGAGAGGGATGAATATATACCCTCCCATCTATTTCCTCCCCCTACCTTCCCCTTACATCCCTCCCCTTCCCACAAAAATACGTTGTTTCATGTGGGTATACAGTATGTTGTTCTTTAGAAAATATAATTATTGTTAGTATTATTTATTATTATCAATATTATTATTATTATTATTATTATTATTATTATTCATATATATTGTTATTGTTGTTGTTGTTATATAGTTATTATTAGTTATTATTATTGTTATTGTTATTGTTATTGTTGTTGTTGTTGTTATATATTATTATTATTATTATTATTATTATTATTATTATTATTATTACTTTTATCGTTTTTTGTTGCTGTTTGAGATATTTTTACATTGAAAATACATATATAATTTTACATGGAAGTTATATACTTAGTCATACAATGAAATATATATATAGTTTTACAAGGAAATATAAATTTATGTACATTTTTACGTTCATTAAAATCCCCTTTCCTCTATATAGGGAACTTGTAAGGCTATATACATTATCTTCCATTCCATCGCTCCTCTTCCATCTGTCACGAATAATTTGTACTGTATCTCCCTCCCACACTGTCTCTCTTCCTTTGACAATGATACACTGTGAGACGGGAGGGGGGGGGGTGGGAGGGAATGAGAGGGAGGGAGGGATGGGAGAGGGAGATGAGATGGAGATGAGAGGGAGATGGGAGATAGAAGAGAGAGGGATGGGAGAGAGGGATAGGAGGGAGAGATGAGGTGGAGAGAGGAATGGGATAGGTAGATGGGAGAGGGAGACAAGATAAAATAATGACAAACCAAACAATAAAACGTATATAAAGGACAAACCACAAGAAAGATGAGAAACAGAGTCATAAGAAACCCCGAATAGAGTGGATAGAGAGAGTCAAGGATAATTAAGCACAGGAGGTAATGAAAGGTGTGAACTGAAGGAGGCCAATAAAGATGGAATTAGCCAGATCAGACGAAAGAGAGAGGGAGAGAGAGGGAGAGAGGAGCTGAAGGAGGCCAATAAAGATGGAATTAGCCAGATCAGACGAGAGAGAGAGAGAGAGAGAGAGAGAGAGAGAGAGAGAGAGAGTGTTGAGTACCCTGAACAGACGCGTATGGCAGGGGATGAGGGTGTGAGAGCGAGTGAGAGGTTGGTTAATAAACTAAGATTTCCAGAGGATCCAAGAGAAATAGTGACATTTGTGAACGTTATTGAGACACGGGGCGTCCCTAAGTGGGTGTATCTGAGAGTGGGCGTGTGTGTGAGTGGGCGTGTGTGTTGACGTGTAAGTAGGTGTGTGGCGGGTCAAGTGTGAGCAGGGGCGTCAGAGGGCGTGTGAGGTGAGGGCCTCGGGGGTAAGGTGGAGGGTGTCCTTGGCTAATTAGAAGCGCCCCATAGGAACAGTTTGATGGATCAGGAAAGAAGGTTTGCGTTTTAGAGGTGACTGACGCCTTTGATGTCATGTTGCCCGGGAGAGTTTTAAAGAGACAACCTGGTGACAACTTGGCTTTTTTTTACCTAGACCTTGTGATGTCACCGCCGGCCTCTCTGATATATAGATTTATATTTTTGTCTAAATCAGTGGCGCGTATATAGATACATGTATACGAGTATCTTATGTTTCTGATGGTGTATAATACATATTTAGGTATAATGTACTATAGACGTATTTATATTGTGAAATAAATAAATGTATAGGTAAATTAATCACCATTATCAACGTAATTCCACAAAACTATAAATTCAGGGGAAAAAAACACAATGTGAACGTACCCAGTTATAGTCTCCGCCTCTCCCGCCAAAACAAGTGACAGTCGGGCCTGAAGTCCATATAGGGTGGGATCCCCAGGACAGCAGGATCAAAGTCCGCTCACGCGACGCGCCGGGCATTAAATCCTTTTTGATCGATGCGACTTTATTCCCGGAGAGCGAATATTTGAGTTGTTGCACTATATATGTTGTAGGTGAGGCCACGGGGCTGTTACCACTGTCATATGTGGCGTGTGTTCACCTAACTTTCCTTTACAATTGTTTTTGCTTACGTCTATCTGTTTATTTGTTTCTGCCAGCTTATATATTTGTCATTTCTCTTATACCACGTTTGTATTATATATAAGGAGGGAACTGCTTCGGCCGGATATCGAACCCGAGATATTCGCCTCACAAGTGAAGGGTCTTGGGTTCGATATCCGGCCGAAGTGAAGGATTGGATTCCCTCCTTGTACATCAGCTCCTGTGCACTCAGCAGTGGATGAGTACACTATCAGGTGAGCTTGTCATGGGTGAGTGGACCAGCATCCTACCTGGTCACCTGTAACATAGTAGAAAAAAAAATATGTTTATGTATATATCCGTGTGTGTATGTGTCTGAAAATACAACCAAAATAACTACCCAAAAAATAATACAAAAATTTACTTCCCATTACAATCAATACAGACGAAGTAGATCAGGTATTGTGCCGTGAGAATCAACCCAGAATTACTAATTATCATTTGTGTAAGTTATTTACGTCTAAGACATTCACATTACACCAACCAAAACACACACAGTAGGGAGCCTCCAGCCACATCTGTCTCCGTCACAAGCCCAGACTCAGTCGTATTGTCCTAAACCTACTTTTTCTCCCCTCACAAAACACAGGTTTGTGAATTTGAGTTGTTATGCTAGAGTCCCCGCTGCCAGACGTTGGGGCCACCCTGTGTTTACGTTGCCCGGGAAGTCATCCGCTGCCACATTGTCATACGGCATAGCTCTCCTCACCACCACTACTACCACCACAATTTCCTGACTTCTGCCACATTTTGTTGAGTGTTAGGACTAGTTTGGGGTCATGTTTTAAAGGCTCGTTTGTGGGTAGTTTGAGGTCTGGGATGGTTGTTAAGGTAGCTGTTTTTTGTTTTTGCATATATGAGAGAAAGACTGGTTATATTACCTCTCTCTCTCTCTCTCTCTCTCTCTCTCTCTCTCTCTCTTGCTGTACCCAGACGCTAATTATAGTACAGTTGTTATTTAAAGGGTCTTGTAACTACTGGTGACGTCATGGTGAATAGAGGACAGCTATTGGCCGGTTGGTGATGACGTCAGAGGAGTGTTGTAGTTAGTGTTTCACCAGATGTAATGACGGGGGTGTGTTGCTGTCAGTTGTTGTGTGTTTGTTTACGGACACACACACACACACACACTAGGGCCACCACCCAACACAATCATTCCCTCACTTTCTTTATCTTTCTCTCGCTCTTTCTTCTCCCCAGACAACACACACCTCCCCACTGATAACTCTCTCTCTCTCTCTCTCTCTCTCTCTCTCCACTCTCTCCTCTCTCTCTCTCTCTCTCTCTCTCCTCTCTCTCTCTCTCTCTCTCTCTCTCTCTCTCTCCTCTCTCTCTCTCTCTCTCTCTCTCTCTCTCTCTCTCACATAGAAACTTTGAAAAACCTTTGAATATAGACTCGCCAATCCCTTGTTAATGGGTAGAAGGGAGGGAAGGTCACCGGCACCAGCACGGCTCAATAGCTGCCACTGACTTCAAAAGGAACGTAAGTCTTTGTGTACAGAATTGCAAGAGGTTTCCGAGAGGTTTTGATGTGATATAAAAAAAAAATATGGATGTATTATATTAAAAAAAATGTGTAGGGAAATTGGTGTGTGTGTGTGTGTGTGTGTGTGTGTGTGTGTGTGTGTGTTGTGTGTGTGTGTGTGTGTGTGTTTGTAATAAGATCGTGGGATACACACACACACACACTCTCTCTCTCTCTCTCTCTCTCTCTCTCTCTCTCAGGGGTCAGAGTGGGGAGGAGGAGGAGAGAATCTGTGTATTATGT
Organism: Homarus americanus; assembly: GCF_018991925.1. Classification (NCBI taxonomy): domain Eukaryota; kingdom Metazoa; phylum Arthropoda; class Malacostraca; order Decapoda; family Nephropidae; genus Homarus; species Homarus americanus. The sequence goes on along the minus strand of NW_024731665.1, from coordinate 94,907 downwards.
GAAGTAACAATGACCAGGGCTGGGAGGGACATCTCTTAAGAGTCATTAGTCTGCTGGTTTAAGAAAGGAGGAGGAGGAGGGAAGGAGGAGAGGGAGAGGGAGAGGAGGAGGGGAGGGAAGGAGGAGAGGGAGAGGAGGAGAGGGAGAGGGAGAGGAGGAAGGGGGAGGGAGTGGGGGAGGGAAGGAGGAGAAGGAGATGGTGGGGTGGAGAAAGGAGGAGAGGAGGAGGAAGGAGATGGGAGGGTGTTGGAAGGGAGGTGGGAGGGAGAGGAAGGGAGGGGATGGGGGAAAAGGAGGAGGAGGTGGAGAAAAGGAAGAGATAGGGAGAAGAAGAGAAGAGAGGGATAGGAGGAGGAGGAGAGGGAAAGGGAAAGAAGGAAGAGGGAGGGGAGAAGAAGAAAAATAAACAGAAGGAAGGAAGACGAAGGGCGATGCCGAGGCGGAGGGTAAGGAAATGGAGAAGATAAAGAAGAGGCTAAAGAGGAAGAGAGGAGGTGGAGGGGAATAAGAGGAAGAAGAGTAAGAGTAGTAAACGGGCTTCCAAGAGAGGAAACATCACCTTTGTAATTGGTCGCGTAATTGGGAGTTGAAATGGGAGGATTATCGCCTTTGTAACAGGGGAAATATATCAGTGTATGGCTCAGGTATGTGTACTACACCTGGTTAATTGGGTTATAGTGGCTGAGGTGAGGAGATGTGATATGTCTGGTTTCCAAATAGGATTGGGAGAAGGGGGGTTAGTAGTGGTGGTGGTGGTGGTGGTGGTGAGTTGGGTGGTGGTTGGTTGGTGGTTGGTGGATGGTGTTGGTGGTGGGTGGTGGTAGTGGTGATTGGTGGTGGTGGTGGGTTGGTGAGTTGGGGTTGGTGGTGTTGGTTGAGTTAGTTGAGTTGGTTGGTGGTGGTTGGTGGTGGTGGTGGTGGTGGTAGTGGTGGTGGTTGGTTGGTGGTGGTGGTGGGGAGGGTGGTTGGTTGATTGGTGGTGGTTGGTTGGTGGTGGTGATGGTAGTTGGTGGTATTAGTTGGTGGTGGTGGTTGGTGGTGTGGTGGTGGTGGTGGTTGGAGTGGTGTGGGTGATGGTGGTGGTGGTTGGTTGGTGGTGGTGGTGGTGGGTGAGTGGTGGTGGTGTGGTGGGGTGATGGTTGAGTTGGTTGGGTGGTGGTTGGTGGGGTTGGGGTTGGTTGGTTAATTGGTGGTTGAGTTGGTTGGTTGGTTGAGTTAGTGTGGTGGTGGTGGTTGGTTGGGGTTGGTTGGTTGGTGGTGGTGGTGGTGGTGGTGGTGGTTGGTTGGTTGGTGGTGGTTGGTTGGTGGTGGTGATTGGTTGGTTGGTGAGTATTAATGGTTGGTTGGTGGTGGTTGGGGTTGGTTGGTTGGTGGTGGTTGGGGTTGGTGATTAGTTGGTTGGTGGTGGTGGTGGTGGTTGGTGGTGGTGAGTTGGTTGGTTAGTTGGTTGGTGATGGTATAGGCCATTATCTTGCTCCCTTCCCCCTCCTACTCTCCTTCCCTCCTATTCTCCTTTCCCTCCCCCGAAAAAGACTCTGGGCTTTTTTGAGTGAGATTCTTTTGGAGCAAAAGACATTTCTATCTTCCTTTTGGGATTCGTGGTGGTGAAAAGGTTGTTAGAGGCATAACAAGGGGAGGAAAGTCTGCTGTGTGTGTGTGTGTGTGTGTGTGTGTGTGTGTGTGTTGTGTGTGTGTGTGTTGTGTGGGTGTGTGGGTGTGTGTGTGTGTGTGTTGTGTGTGTGTGTGTGTGTGTGTGTGTGTGTGTGTGTGTGTGTGTGTGTGTGTGTTGTGTGTGTGTGTGTTGTTATCATTCTGGGGAAACTTATGGAGATGTATCTAGTAGTGGTGGTAGCGGTGGTGGTTGGAATGGTGGAGTTGTGGTTAGTGATGGTGGTTAGAAGAGAGAGAGAGACTTTAATTTTCCATCTTCTGTTATTCATCAAAGTAATCTTCCTTCCTTCTTTTCTCTCTTCCTTCCCCTCCTCCTTCCCCTTCTCCTCTCTCCTTTCCATCCTTCCTCTACCTTCCTTCTCCTCCCTCCCTCCTCCCCTCCCCCCACTCGTCACACTCCCTGCGTAAATGACCTCAATAAATAAAACTGTGCCAATTACTATCGGCAGGTGAGACGTATTCATGGACTCACCTGGTTAACGAAGGTGGGGGTGAGGGGGGGTGAGGTGACGCAAGGTAAAGTGGGGGTAGTGAGGGTGATGGGAGGAGGTGGTAGAGGGGTGAGTGGGTGAGTAACAAACACACACACACACACACACACACACACACACCACCCCAAAGCGGAAGTTGCAATAATTACCATGATTAAAATAAAGAGACAGACAGAGACAGACAGACATAGTGGCGATACGTGAGTCATGCACTAAGTGAGTTGGGTGGGTGGGGTGGGTGGTCAAGTGGGTGGGAGGTGAGGTGGGATGGCTTTCTGTACACCACCCACTGACGCCCACGTACGCAGCTGTTGACCCACCTGCTTCGATACTTCTCTGTGGCCGCCGTTATGACCTGGGAAAAAATCTAACTAGTACTTATCATTTGGCTAGACGGAGTTGTTATTGGACGAGCCGCAGAGTGATCTGGTGGGGGGGTGGGGTTGGGTGGGGGTGGGGGGTGGGGGTGGGGGTGGGTGGTGTTAGGTCTGCCATATTGTATGACGGAGGCTGAGGTGCAAAAGTGGACCCAGGAGGTAGGAATAGACCCCAGAATAAGGTAAATAAAGTGTAAATAGATAATGACGATGATGATATATGATGATGATAATTATAATACTAGGAAGATGATGGCAACACTGATGACGATATGATAATGGTTTAATGAAATGATAATTATGACCTTGAACTACATCGGTCATAGAGGCTGAGACACACACACACACACACACACACACACACACACACACCATCTGCAGCCGGAAGTGGCCTCCTCCCCCCCCTCCTTACTTCCCACCCTCTCCCCTTCCCCTCCTCTTCCCTCCCCATCACCAGCGTTGCAACTGTAACAACACTAATGAGCTTCTGTATTACCCCCCTTCCTCTTCCATTCCCCTTCCCCATTCCCTTCCCCTTCCCCTATCCTATGTTCCCCCTCCCTCTTTCCTAGTTTCCCCTTCCCTTCCCTTAGTCCTCCTCCCCCATTTCCTTCTCTTCCCTTCCCCCTATTAGTACCCTTTTCCCCTTCCTAGTTCACCCTTCCCCCATCCTATTACCACCTTCCCACTTCTAATCCACCCCCTCCTCCTCTGCCCCCCCCTTCCTTCCACTCACAAGGTAAAGAAATGGAAAATATACATACATATACATTTGGAGTGAGATGGCTGAGTGGAAACGTCACTCGTCTTCTTTCCTAAGTAACTGGTTCGATCCCGTGACATTTCTCATACATAAATACTGGTAATACACCCACCTGAACATACAAACACTAATAATTCGTCTACACTCATATATCAACCCAGAACTTTACACACACACACACACACACACACACTGAATATACACCTCTAACCCCACTGAAATTATACATACACACACAAACATACATACATAGACTAAACAAAAACACATACACTGGTTCGCATACAACCTCGAGTATCAACAGAGTCTTCCCCACTCTGCCACCACCTACCATGACCATGCACAACCTGGGGATCAATTCAATCCCTAAATGTATTCGCTAATCTTACCCAATCCTGCAAAGAAGAACTGGTCATTAATATTAGAGATTCGCTTCAATTAGAGGGAGCTAATTACCTTGTTTAATCTGACCTGTTACGACATAATCAGCTTAGCTTGTTCGACCTGGCATTACTTCTCGTGTTGGTGTGGGTCAGGGGAGAAGTAGATCCTAATTTGTAGATATTTACAGAATTAAAAGCTAAATAGATTACTGAATTGGTGTTGAAACCGAGGTGTTTTGATATACATACATACATACATACATACATACATACATACATACATACATACATACATACATACGTGAAAAGATACGCTTGTTTTGGTATTACAGAAATATGAAAGTAATTGTTGCTACTGGACGGATTATTTCGTGTTATTTCGTGTTATTTCGTGTTATTTCGGGTTATTTAGGGTTATTTCGCGTTGATTTTCGTCCGAGCGATAACTTAAGTAAGGAATCCGAGGAAAAGTATTCAGTGTTTATTTATTGAATGATTTCTGAAAGAGTATTAAGCAACGTAGGTTATATCACCCACTTGAGCGTTTGTTTTAGAATTAAGAGACCACAACTACCACTATTACCATTTATCATGATTAATATTACTACCACCACCTTCTCTCCACATCACTATTAGTACTACCACTAATTTCAACTACCACCAAAACTATTACTACTACACTATTACCACCACCTTCAACACGACTACTACCACTTTAATCAACTACCACCAAAACCATTACACATTACTACCACTTCCCCAGAGAGTTTAAAATACCTGTAATCAATGATCCTCTTCAGGTGTTATCAAGGGGCCAATTCTCACCCTTTTCTCCTCCTCCTCCTCCCTTCCCCTACCTCCCCCGTTATATATACCTGTCATCCCGTATGCAAATGTGTTATAGGCTGCTGTGAGTTTGAGATAACAGGACGATAACAAATAGATAACACTGATGGGTTAGATGACGAACTGATGGGAGAGAGTATTATCCCATACCAGGTGAGGGAGAGGACGCCGCCCTCACCGTCTGACTGGGAGGTTAGTTATTATAATGGTGGGTGATGATCTGACGGTGAGTGACAGTGGTGGTGATGGTGGTGGGTGATGATCTGTGAGGACAGTGGTGGTGATGGTGGTGGTGATGATCTGTGGACGGTGAGTGACAGTGGTGGTGATGGTGGTGATGATCTGTGGACAGTGGTGGTGATGGTGGTGGTGATGATCTGTGGACGGTGAGTGACAGTGTGTGATGGTGGTGGTATGGTGATCTGTGGATGGTGAGATGATCGGTGGACGAGTGACAGTGGTGGTGATGGTGGTGGTGATCTGTATTGGTGAGTGACAGTGGTGGTGATGGTGGTGGTGGTGAGGTGGTGGTGATGATCTGTGGACGGTGGGTGTGACAGTGGTGGTGATGGTGGTGGTGATGATCTGTGGACGGTGGGTGACAGTGGTGGTGATGGTGATGGTGGTGGTGGTGATGGTGGTGGTGATGATCTGTGGACGGTGGTGGGTGACAGTGGTGGTGATGGTGGTGGTGATGATCTGTGGACGGTGGGTGACAGTGGGTGATGGTGGTGGTGATGATCTGTGGACGGTGGTGATCAGTGTGGTGGTGGTGATGGTGGTGTGGATGATCTACGTGGACAGGGTGATGGTGGTGGTGATGATCTGTGGACGGTGGTACAGTGGTAGAGGTGGTGGGGTGATGATCTGTGGACGGTGGGTGACAGTGGTGGTGATGGTGGTGGTGGTGGTGATGGTGGTGGTGATGATCTGTGGACGGTGAGTGACAGTGGTGATGGTGGTGGATGATCTGTGGACGGTGGTGACAGTGGTGGTGATGGTGGTGGTGATGATCTGTGGACAGTGGGTGACAGTGGTGGTGATGGTGGTGGTGGTGGTGATGGTGGTGTGATGATCTGTGGACGGTGAGTGACGGTGATGGTGATGTGGTGGTGGTGGTGGTGGTGGTGGTGGTGATGGTGGTGGTGGTGGTGTTGTGGTGTGGTGGTGGTGGTGGTGGTGGTGGTGTGGTGATTGTGGACGGTGAGTGACAGTGGTGGTGATGGTGGTGGTGATGATGGTGGTGGTGGTTGTGGTGGTGGTGGTGGTGGTGGTGGTATGTGGTGATGGTGGTGATGGTGGTGGTGGTGGTGATGGTGGTGGTGATGGTGTGGTGGTGGTGGTGATGATAGTGGTGATGGTGGTGGTGATGGTGGTGATGGTGGTGGTGGTGGTGATGGTGGTGGTGGTGGTGGTGGTGATGGTGGTGGTGGTGGTGGTGGTGATGGTGGTGTTGATGGTGGTGGTGGTGATGGGATGGGTGGTGGTGGTGGTGGTGATAGGTGGTGGTGGCAAGAGACAGGTTAGTTTGTGAGGCAGGGCAGGTGAGGGAGGCGACGTCACCTGTACACCCCTGACACCGGTTTTAATGCTCAGGTGATCTATGGCCGAGCTGCCGCCTATGAGCCCGGAGTGTCAGGGCGGTTTTCAGGCTTTTTCCCTCGCTAATTATGCAAGTAGTGAGGGGAGGGGAAGGGGAGGGGGGAGGAAAGTAGAGAAGAAGAAGAGGAGAGTTGTGGGAGGAGAGGGTTAGAGGAGGAGGGTAGAGGAATAGAGGAAAGGGTTGAGAAAGGGAGGAGAAAAGGTTAAAGGGGATGAAATAGGATGGAGGGCTAGAAAGCGAGGAAGGAAAAGAAAACCTCTCTCTCTCTCTCTCTCTCTCTCTCTCTCTCTGGTGCCGGGAAAGAATACATCTGCTAATTGCCAACGAAGGAGAAATTTTCTGTTGGTATTATGTTTTACTTCTTCCAGAGGCTGTTGACTCCTGAGCGTCTTTGTGGGTTCTCGGAAGACCCGACCTCTCTCTCTCTCTCTCTCTCTCTCTCTTCGTGGTCTGGGGGAAGATGCCCTTTTTGTCCTCCAAAGACTCACTCTCGCCTTGGAGGGAGTTGGAGGGTATTTAAGGTCAGATAGTAAACCAAGTACAGTAGTTTTATTTGGGTGTTTTTTAGGGGGGGGTTGGTTAGGTTTGGTTAGGTTAGGTTAGGTTAGGTTAGGTTAGGTTAGGTTAGGTTAGGTTAGGTTAGTCTTATCATTTTTAACTCCTAAATTATCGGAAACCCTTGTCTTGACCTCCAATGCCTCCTGAAAGCCTCTGGAAACCTCCCTTGATGTATGGTTGTGGAGGCCAATCTGGTGGTTGTGGAAAAAAAACTACAGTATTTCTTTTCTCTCTGTTTACCTCTGAAGCCGTCTTGAAAGGGAGAGAAAATCCTTTGTGGAAATTTCCGGAAGTTCGTCTATGTTTGGGGCTTCGGAAACCTTTTTATTTAGAGTACAGAAGAAACCTCCACGGGATATATAACAGTGTACGGATATTATGGAGGTGTTCAAACCCACCCACGTATAGTTGGAATCCCCTGCGGAAGCCTTAGAAAGATACTCTATCTAAGAAACCTTCCTGGGAGAGATGGAAACCCTAGGAAGATAACAAAGGTCTGTTTATATTTGTTCTCGGAAACCTTCTTGAAGACACAGGAAACCCAGAGGTGGGGTCCTCATGGTCGGAAACCTCCTAGGGTGTTGGTATATACTCATTAGTGGTTTACAGTAGATATACATGTGAATTAATACCTCAGCCTATTCCCCTCCCATGTATAATCAATCCCCTCATGTATAATTCAAGTATCCTTCCCCCTTCCACCTCTCTTCCCCACCTCTCTTCCCCACCTCTCTTCCCCACCTCTCTTCCCCACCTCTCTCACCCTCAATCCACCTATCTCCACACCCTCTTACCCCCTCCCCTTTACTTCCTTCATCCATCTATCTATCAATACCTCCCCCTTCTCCATTTGCCCCTACCACCCACCCCCACCCACCGCCACCCACCCTCTCCCACCGCCACCCACCCCCATCTTTCCATCCACAGTAAAACGCGAGATAATATTTGCATTTCCTTGTATGATTTAAAGTTTGAAAGAATTTGGTAATGGCGGCGGGACGTCAGAGCAGAGGCCAAGTCGTTCATTTAGACGGCCTATTAAACTCCTAGAAGGTGGGGAGGGAGGAAGAGGAGGAGGAAGAAGGAAGAGGAAGAAGGAAGAGGAGGGGGTGAGAAGGAGGAGGAGGAGGAGGAGGAGGAGGAGGAGGAGGTACAGAGAAGAGGTTAAAGAAACTATGTGTAAGATCCATAATGAAAAGTGTTTGTTTGAATCTCTCTCTCTCTCTCTCTCTCTCTCTCTCTCTCTCTCTGTGACCTCATCTGACCCACTGTAACCCATCTCTGACCCTCATCGTGATGTAATGGGAGTGAAGCAATATATTCCCCTCTCCCCTTCCCTTCTCCTCCCTCTCTCTTAAAACACCCCCCCATCTCCCCGTCCCCACACCCCCCCTCCTCTTCTCATCCCCCCTATCTACCCCCACCACCTCCCTCACCACCTCACCACCTACCTTACCTACCTGAGTCTCAAGGTGGACGGTTTAATTAACAGCACCACACCTGCAAATCATCTGTTTTATCATGTGTTTTTTCCCCTCATACACACACACGGGGGTTTATTTACACACAAACACCATCGTTGTGAGGGCAGTAGACTGAGGAGTTAATACCTGGCCAACACACCAGGATCATCATCTTGTATTAATAGGTACAGGTTCAGCTTATCAGGCGGGTGATGGGGAGGGTGGTGGTTGGTGGTTGGAAGGGGGTGGTTGGAAGGGGTTGGTTGGTGGTTGGAAGGGGTGGTTAGTGGTTGGAAGGGGGTGGTTGGTGGTTGGAAGGGGTGGTTGGAAGGGGTTGGTTGGTGGTTGTGAGGGGAGAGTCAAAGAAAAGAGGAGAGGGGGGAAAGGGAAGGAGTATGGAGGATTCTCTCTCGACCTTGCTCCCTTATCTACCCTCCCCTACCCTCTCTACCTCCCTCCCTGACCATCCCTCCCTTCCTCCCTTCCTCCCCCAACTTCCGCGTAGTACAGCTGCCTTTCCAAAAACCCATCTTTAAACTCTTCTCCCTATTTTATGATCTCAGTGACTGGCTTCTATGTTAGAGGACACACACACACACACACACACACACACAGAGTCCAAACATACACCTCCAAACAAACAGGAACCAAATATACAGCCCCTCACACACACACACACACACAAACAAGGTATCAAACACGGCACTCATTCTTTCTTTTCCGTTTTTATTCCCTTGTCGTGTAGCGGATGTCTGTCTGTCTGTCTGTCTGTCTGTCTGCCTTCTTCCTTCCCTCCTCCTCCCTCTCACCTCTCCTGTGCACCACTACCTCCTCCTCCCCTTCACCCCTCCCATGCACCCCTCCTCCCCCCTCACCCTCCCCATGCACCTCCCCCCCCTTCACCTCCCATGCACCCCCCTCCTCCCCACCCTCCCATGCACCCCTCCCCTCCCATCCCACCCCCCCCTCACCCCTCCCCATGCACCCCCTCCTCACCCTCCCATGCACCCTCCCTCCCCTCACCCCATGCACCCCTCACCCCTCCCATCCCCCCCCCCTCCCCATGCACCCCCCCCCACCCCCTCACCCTCTCCCATGCACCCCCTCCTCCCCCTCACCCTCCCATGCACCCCCTCCTCCCTCACCCCTCCCATGCACCCCCTCCTCCTCACCCTCCCACAACCCCTCCCCTCACCCCTCCCATGCACCCCCCTCCCCCTCACCCTCCCATCCCCCTCACCCCTCCCATGCACCTCACCAGGACCACCTCACCAGCACGGGCCTTCCATTACACATTATCAGCTGAGAATAAAGCCAACTGATGACTTCACCATTCGAGTCTGGCCCTCTCACCAACCCCACACGCATATTTACCCCGCCCTTATTTTCACTTTCCTACCCTGGTTTTGTTTTTTATTTATTTCTGGACGTCAGCAACACGATACGTAATCCAATATCGTCCTCTCGTCGTTGTCGTCAAATACATATTGAGTTTTGGTTTGAGAGGATATCATTTTTTTTTTTTCGTCAACATTGTCGGTTCATTCATTCTCGACCACTACTAGGTCTTGTTTACGTCACTAGCGGGAAGGTGGTGATGGCGTGGTTCGTTCCGGTAGTCCATTTACACGAGTGAAAAAAGGTGGAAATGTCCCGAAAACTTATGAAAATTTCGTAGGGAACTAAGACGCCAATGAGAGAAACATATGGAAATGCTCACCGCCACCTTTTTACCACGGCGATATCTTTTGTTTTCGTGCCGCGTGCTGCCATCTAGCGGTCTACTTTTTTTTTTTTTTTACACTGCATTATTTTTTGGTGTATCGCTTGAATCCGCATCTTAATATGGATAAAACTATAACTATTTGAAGGATATATTTAACTCCTTTGGATATCTGTGTACTGTATGTTGTTTAGCGTTTAGGATATTATATAGTTAAGGATAAATAGATAGAAATATTTCACCTGGTAACTCGACTGACCTAAGTAAGCAAAGTTGCACCATTTTACAGGACCCGGACTTAAAACACGCGGTAGTGATTTGGTTCATTGTTAAGGCTCACCTCCAGACCACTGTTGTTATGGCGTTGGTGAGGAGTTTATTTTATTTATTAATTATTATTGTTATTGTTGTTATTGTTGTAATGTCTTATTAGTGAGAGTTGTTTTTTGATGTTTGATAGACATACTACTACTACTACTGCTACTACTACTACTACTACTACTACTACTACTACTACTGCCACCACACACCACCCACTACCACCACCACCCACTACCAGCAAAACCATTTACCACCACCAGAAAGTTTTAAGTAAGGTGGAAACTGGTAGAAAGATCAAAGAAAATCCATTATGTTACTACTGACGCGGCAGGAGGCGACTGTGTGTGGTCGATGTATCACAACAACGGGAACACTGCAGCAGGAGGGAGCGAGGTGTTGGTGATCCCTTCTACAGGTGTGTGATGCCTTGGGGGGGGGGAGGTGAGGAAGTGTGGGGGAGGGAGGAGGTGAAGGGAAGGGAGAGGAGGAGATGAGAGAGAGAGAAAGGAAGTGAGGGATGAAAGTGGATAATGAAGGAGAAGGAAAGTTTGCATAAAGGATTTACTATGATTAGGTGATTAGGAAGGCAAAGAGCCCTCCCTTAATTGAGAGAGAGAGAGAGAGAGAGAGAGAGAGAGAGAGAGCAATCAAATATTTCTCCCAAGCTCTTAAAAAAAATATCCAACTAACATACAGATAAACAAACAAACAAACACACAGACAGACAGACAGACAGATGAACTCACTGGCCTAATTTATTCTCCAAGTACAAATAAGATGAAGAAAGTGACAAAAGAGTGTGTGTGTGTGTGTGTGTGTGTGTGTAAGAATCATGACCCAAATAGATGTTGTAGTAATCACCGTGTTTCTGCTTTGCCTTAACATCGTAATATATGACCAGAAGCGAACAAGACAACAGTAATATAGATAATAGATAAATAAATAAACGGTTTTCGAAGGATTTATAGCATGTAGCACAGTTCATCAAACGTCTAGACACTCATAATAACACAACTAAACAATTCAGACTTAAGAAAAACACACACACACAAAAAAACACAACCTCTCGTGGGTGTTTTTCCACTCATGATTGTTGTCCACTTCTCGGCCCACCAAGCAAGAGGTCGCGGGCTTATTATTTTTTTTTTCTCCCATCAAAATCTCTCAAATCTTTGTGTTTAATCAATGTCTAGTAAAAAGATATACTTAAAAAAAAAAGGGATATTTATCATTAGTCTGAATTGTTTTGCCAATCCGGATAAACAATTCAGTGGAGCTAAGGCAACATCTCTCGCGTTCTACATTGTTTATGTTTTGCCCCAGCGACCCACACACGTAGCAGCGGTGTTTTCATTGGTTGATTTTTATTCCTCCATTCGCTGTTAATAAAATCATCACGAATCCTCAAAAACCACACTAACTACTTTTTAATTGTCTCTAAGAAAATATATATATTGTTTGGTGAAGTAAAAGAGAGAAGTGAAGTAGTAACAATTGAATAAAAGTAGAGAGGGCGAGGAGGAGGAGGAGGAGAGAGAGAAAGAGAGTGAAGCACGCGACATTTGTTGTTGTTTTACGCCCGCGACCCACAAGGCGGCAGCAGAGGTCGCTGGGTTATTGTTTATTTGTCTCTGTGTATTAGCGACCGAGTTACGACCGTGTCAGCCCAGTGAAGTTACTTGTTCGGGTGATTAGAGAGAGAGCGAGAGCGAGAGAGAGAGAGAGAGAGAAGCAGTGATTAAAATACAGACAGATAGATATACCAAGCTCACATGTACCCCATACACGCTCACAGTTATTGCCACTCTCACACACACACACCCATGTACGGCCATAAAGACTTGCTTACACACACGCCTACACCCTTCTCATATACCCCACACGCCCACCCAAACCACGCCCACACCACCTAAGCTTTAACACGCTATCCCAGCTCAAAGCTCCATGAAAAGCTTATTAAAACTCGGGAATTTACAAATTAAATGTACAAGCAAGTGAAAAAAAATAGTAAAAAACGGCTTTGTGAGGGGAGACTTTGTTATTCCCAGAACACTATGCATTTTGTCGCACTCAGACGGCGGAGAGGGATTAAATCATACCACCTATTTCATACCACGAGAGGCATTTATGTAATTTTGTATTAATTTATTGGACTGTATTTTCATGTTTTGCAAGATATATATATATAAAATTTACCGATTAATAAAAACAAAAATGGAACTTATAAATTTATGCTACAGTGACATGATATCGCTTCTCATTTTCGTTAGTGTTATTGATTATCAGTGAATTTCAGTGTATTACATAAGCCATCAAGAGGCTTATGATTGAGCTGCTTACGTTAAAGAGGAGGATGTTGTTGGGGCGGCAGAGAATTTTTTTATATATAAATATATTTGAGTCTGTAGGCTGGGACAGGTGTATAAAATGGGAGACAGACAGAGAGACAGGGTTTACATAGACAGGTAGATGCGTAGCTAAAAAGACACAGAGAAAAGGACAGAGAAATACAGACAGACAGACAGACAGACAAGAAACTGTATTGACAAGATGTTTATTAACTATTCCATTATATTACATTTTCGATCATTAATTCACACACTCCTGTAAACAATAGTACAGGTAATAATACTTTTAATCCTTTTAAGTGTTTGTCCAGTCGTCTCTTGGAGGTTAATACAACAGACAGACGTGCAGTTGAAAGCAAGGCGGGGAGTAATCATCAGGCATACACACACACACACACACACACACACACGCACGCACACACACACACACACACACGCACACACACACACACACACACACACACACACACACACACACACACACACACACACACACACACACACACGCACGGAATGAAAGAAAGTAATGTAGACAAGGACTTTGACTAGAAAAAAACACATGGCACAGAATCACGTCTCCCTCTCGTCTCCCTACCCTCCCTACTCTCCCTCTCTCACTAAACACTATTCTCCGCCCTGTCTGCCCGTCTCCTACCGCCTAATATTTACTGAAGGGCGTTGGATGGTCTTATATACTCTCTAAATGAAGATTAATGCTTCGACTCCTCGCCGGGATTGTTTGGCACTGAGGTGTGAGGGGGCCAGGAGTGTGCCTCAGTCATTGTTTATACTCAGGGAGGAGGAGGTAGGGGGAGAGGGAGGGGGGAAGAGGTTAAGATGGAAGAGGGGTTAGAGAGAGAGAGAGTAAATATTAGCGAACATGGATGGAAGTGTTGAAGACAATGTGAGTAAAGGGTGAAGCGACTTGTTATAAGACAGACAGATTGACAGACAAAGACAGACAGACAGACAGACAGATAGACAACTAGACAAATCAACAGACAGACAGATTGACAGACTGACAGACAAGCAAACAGATAGACATAGACAGACTGACAGACATATACCTACCGTTAGACAGATATATAGACAGGCACGTAGAAAGATTAAAGAAAAGCAGGCAGAGAGGTTAGACAGAGGTGAGGAGGAAGGAACAAAAGCTTGGATGGAAGAGGGAGGAAGGAGAGGGAGGAGGAAGGAGAAGAGGCGTTTAGTGAGGAAGTGGTGAAGGCGGTGTGACGGAGGAACACCTTGTTAGTGTTCCTTCGTCAGTAGCAAAGATGGGGAGGGAGAGAAGGTGGTAAAGGAAGGATAGAGAGAAGTTGGTGAGAGAGGGATGGAGGTTTGGTTAGGTTTGGTTAGGTTTGGTTAGGTTAGGTTAGGTTAGGTTAGGTTTAGGGTTTCAATCATCAGGTGAAATAAGCTGTGGGAATGATTCAGTCTTGCCTCACAGGTGTTCCCCGTAACCGCTAGAGGACGTACTTGCGTTTCGGGTCAAAGTTGTTAATCTGAGGAAAGTCATAATTTGTGACTAACTTTCCCTGTGTCTCAACCTGGGGTAATTCTTTAATGTATCGAGGAATTTTCTGTGTGACTTTAGAACACTTACTTACTTAAACTTACTTATTTACTTACTGACTGACTGGCTGACTGACTGACTGGCTGACTGACTGACTGACTGACTGACTGACTGACTGACTGACTGACTGACTGACTGACTGACTGGCTGACGACTGGCTGACTGGCTGACTGACTGACTGGCTGACTGACTGACTGGCTGACTGACTGACTGACTGGCTGACTGATTTACTTACTTACCAAAAATATTAAAAACAATTTCCGTCGAATTTTCTTAGTCTACGAAAGTTTTAGATATAATGTTAAAGTTTTTAGAAGTTTCTTGGTGTATTTTTTGTTTATATTTTGGGTTGATATTTATTCAGATTGTGAAAAAGTTTATATAGTTTTCAATTAATTTCGTTACTTTATTCAATTATTATTGTCTTATTTCTAAATGGTCTAATTTTTTTATACTGAAAAATATTATAAAATTCTTGATTAATTTATTCACAAAATACTTAATAAAATTCCCATAGACATCAAAGAATTTTACTAAAAGATGTTACATAAATGACAATCAAATTCCTCGAAAATTCTGAGGAAAATGAGAAGTTATTCCCCAAATTCTCACCTGACATTATTACCCCTTGATAACCTGCAGTCGTAGATGTGAAGAAATTACAAGGTCGTCACCACACTTTGAGGATTATGGTGTGGGCTGAACCGGACTGCAGGGGGAGGAAGGGGGTTGTGATCCTCCCCCTCCCCTTCCCCTTCCCCCCCTTCCCCCCTTCCTCCCCCGACAGATCTTCCACTCCAGGCAAATATCGTCTCAGATTTCCCTAAACCTAATGTAAGCTTCAAACTCTGCCAAAATAAAACTCATTATTGGGCTCTCTGTCGGAAACACTACCGTGCAAAAGCAATTTTCCCTAACATAATTAAGCCATTCCCATAATGGTTATTAAACAGAAGTGGAATGACACGGACGGGGCAAATCAACGCCAACCCACACAGGGATATAAGGTCGGGAATCTTGAGTTAGCCACATAGGGAAGATCGCCTCTACGGATAGGAGGGGTTTTAGGTGACGGTGGTGGTAAGACCCTCCGACACACTATTAATGTTCGCGACGGGACCTTTCTTTGAAGTCGGCGTCTTTGTAAACTAACGCATTTTAGAAAATTTGGTGAGGCGCCGGGTGGAAGGTGATGCTCCGGGGCTACACACTACACAGGGAGACCTACACACCATACTGGACCTGTAATGGGGAGAGAACCTGAAGATGTTTGTTAATTACTTTTCTCTGGTGACCTGTGACCTGTCTGGGACCTGTGACATGTTAATGGGATTTATGACTGGTACTTATGACCGTGTCTGACCTGTGATCATTATAGTGACCTGTGACCTGTCTGGGACCTGTGACATGTTAATGGGATTTATGACTGGTACTTATGACCGTGTCTGACCTGTGATCATTATAGTGACCTGTGACCTGTGACCTGCCATAATCTTGTCTTTATTCTTCTTGTCATTTATTTCTTTCCTTTGTCAATTCTAATTTATCCTTTCCCCTTTACCCCCCATTCCCCTACCATCCATTTCTCCTTCACTATTTTTTTTTCTTTCACTTAGGACACTCACGGACAATACTCTTCACTTATCGTACATCTACATACATGCTCGTGACGTCACACAGTGTTTGTAAAATGATCGTATCGATAACTCTAAGTCATTGTTATAATGAGGTCATTCATTAAAGGAGCTGCGAGTGTATTGTTCAAGTGTGTGTGTGTGTGTGTGTGTGTGTGTGTGTGTGTGTGTGTGTGTAAAACGTACACACACAATAACATTAATCTTAGATAATCCTTAACAAAACACAAAGATTATTTTCTGTTTCAACCAAGACGAAACACACTAAAACCACCACCTCTAACCCTCAACCTCACATCGAACCAGCGTCCTCGACTTGTTTTATCTGATCCAGAGACCCAGCCAGCCAGTGAGAGTCGACCCCCTTCATAACCCACCCAATAAAACACTGGAATATTGAGACAAGCTGACGCTGATAATGTGGTTAATAGTAATGAAAATAGGCTTATCCTGAGAGAGGGTAGAAAGGGGAGGAGGGAGGGGTCCTGAGAGAGGGTAGAAAGGGGGAGGGGTAATTGATGAGTAAGGGGTGGTAATTGGGGAGGAGGGAAGGGGGAAGGGGAGCCAACGAGTCCCTGTAAAGTGAAATTGGTGGTGCGTAAAGTGAAAGGGTGAAGCGTGGAAATGTGGGAATGGGATTACAACGGTATAGGTAATAGGGTTAATTGGAGAGTAAATAGGGGGGGGAGGAGACAGTGAGAGAGAATTGGGATTAACTGAGATTTGGTTCCATGAGAGGGTTAGGTTAAGTGGGGTGAAGGGGAGAGGAGGAAGAAAGGGGTGAGAGAAAAGGGAGGTAGGAGGAGTGGAGGAAGAGGAGATAATTAATGGTGTTGAGAGATAATTAATGGTGTTGAGAGATAATTAATGGTGTTGAGAGATAATTAATGGTGTTAAGAGATTATTACCAATATTACAAGAGACATTAACGTGTCAATCAAGACTGTAATCCAGGTAATAGAGTTACAGGTAAGGTGGGGTCTCTCTTACCCCTTAATGAAACAAATAAAGGGTTAATTACTTGTCTTCTCAGGTAACAACAAGGAACTTACCTGTATTTGTATACCTGACTTGTATCACTGTATTGCCCTTGGGGAGTTCGTGAAGCTTGTTAATTTAATATGTAGTTTTTGTTTGGGATAGTTGTTGTTCGGGATAGTTGTTGTTGGTCGGGATAGTTGTTGTTCGGGATAGTTGTTGTTGGTCGGGATAGTTGTTGGTCGGGATAGTTGTTGTGTCGGGATAGTTGTTGTTGTTCGGAGGTTGTTTGTTCGATAGTTGTTGGTCGGGATAGTTGTTGTTGTTCGATAGTTGTTGTTGGTCGATATTGTTGTTCGGGATAGTTGTTGTTGGTCGATAGTTGTTGGTCGGATAGTTGTTGTTGTTCGATAGTTGTTGTTGGGATAGATGTTGTTGGTCGGGATAGTTGTTGTTGGTCGGGATAGATGAACAAGTCGGTTTAGAATTTATTGTGTATTTTTTTAAAGTCACAAACAATGATTTATTATAATGATTTAAAGTCTTTAGGTTGATGTTTGTGTATATCAATGAGAGTCACATACATACATACATACATACATACATACATACATACAGTACATATACATACATACATACATACATACATACATACATTATGGTACAGCATCATCAAAAAAAATATTATCCAGGCCTGTCACCCTTCACCCACCTACTCCTCTTCTCCCCACTTCATCTCCTCTCCCTCCTCTCCCTCTCCCTCCCCCTCCCTCTCTCCCCCTCCCTAATCCGTCTTGGGGTGCCCACACTTCCTGCCCCCACATTTGCTGTACCCCACCATCACAAAAACCAGAAAACACGATTCTGACGGGGCGCAAATGTTCCCTCCTCCTCCTTCCCTCCTCCCTCCTTCCCTCCCTCTCCCTCTTCCCTCCCTCCCTATCCCCGACACCTGTTAGTGGATAAAGAGACCTGACAGACACACAGACAGACAGACAGTCACACAGACAGACAGACACAGACAGACAGACACACAGACAGACAGACAGTCACACAGACAGACAGACACACAGACAGTCACACAGACAGACAGACAGACAGACACAGACAGTCACACAGACAGACACACAGACAGTCAGACAGACAGACAGACACAGACAGACACACAGACAGACACACAGACAGACAGACAGACAGAGACACACAGACAGACACACACAGACAGACAGACAGACACACAGACAGACACACAGACAGACAGACACACAGACAGACAGACAGACACACAGACAGACACACAGACAGACACACAGACAGACAGACACACAGACAGACACACAGACAGACACCCAAGAAGTACATATAAAAATAATCTACCTATTTTTCCCACACCAGTAAACCTCAGGTCGATTCTTCAGTCCACTGACAGTAATCCAGGAAAACACACACACACACACACACACACACACACACACACACACACGACTTTCCACGGAGGCTGATATAGATGGTGGTGTTTTTATGTGTGTGTTGAGATCCGTGTGTGTGTGTTTTTTTTGGGGCGTGCTAGCCTCTTGGGCGGTTTTGACAGTACCTGGTTGCGTCGAGTTAGCAAACACACACACACACACACACACACACACACACACACACACACGCCTTTGAGTGAGTATTATTTATTCTGACTACGAGGTTTTGAAGGAAATAGGAGGTGTTTGGAGGGGGGGTTGAAGGGGTCAGGTTTTGTTAATATTGATTTGTTGACATGGAGGGGAGGGGTGTGGGGTGAGGGGGGGTTGGGGGGGTGGGGGTGGGGGGTTACGTATACTCTTAATGTAGCTTTTGTTTTTTGTTTTATTTTGTGAGTCGTCTTTGTTTTCCCAGATTATTAATATATTTTTTTAATGGTAAGGATTGATTTAGTAATTATTATTTTTTTTTGTTTAATTTGTCTTTGAATTAATGATCTTAGTTTAATTGGTTGTTAAAATAGTTATGTTTAGGTTACTGTTAGAATTATTAGGTAGGTGGTGTGTGTGTGTGTGTGTGTGTGTGTCTTTTAAATTACACATATTCAAACCCACAAATATGCCAGTAACACATCCACACCTACAACATGCACCTACCCACACATCCACACCCCACACCATCCATCCACCCACACATCCACATATCCACACGGGTACTCATGTATCTTAAGGCTGTCATATTTCCCTACAAAAGTTTATTTAGGTTAGAAATCCTGGCTGGTGATGTGTGTGTGAGAGGTTTTATCACACCCTGGCAGCAAAAAGTCGACACCCGGCCAGAGAGAACTTCGCTAGACCCGTCCATATTGCCAGTCTCTCAGCCCTATTTAGCGAGCTCCGGGCAACGTTTTTAAGCGGTAAAATATCTAAATACGCCTTACATTATGATCTGAGTCCACGGGCATCACTCACACACATGATGGAAAGCCACGAGAGAAAGGAAACTTGAAGACTATTTTTTGTTTATATTTGGGTGGGGAAAAAACGCGCGAAAATTGGACTTTCTTTTAATGTTTTCATTTCGGAAGCGACGTTGCCAACTCTCACTCGTTCGTACACAGTTGTTGCCACGTCACGAGGCTCGACGAAGCGTAAAGACAGATATCACTGGCAAGGAAAATAACACGGCCATAATCATTTCATTCGAGGTAACAACTTATACCACGCCTCTCTCACTCCTCGCCTCCCCCCCCACCCCTCTATTTTTATATTAAACCGCGAGAAATTGAAAAGTTTAGGAGGTTAGAATCATCACCACTCCTGCCCCCTCTCCCCTTGCCCCCTCCCCCACCCCCTCCCTACCTCTGGAACAGCGATAAGGAGCGGAAATTGGAAAGTAATATATTTCTCTGATTATCAAGCACTTGAGGGAGAAATATATCACTCTGACGTAAGTTATGCGCGTGATTAATTCTTATAATCAATCAAGAAGGTAAAGAAAAGAGGAAGAAGTTGTATAAAATATTTCATCGGTAAGGGATGTTCCTTTAAGAAATCATGGCGGCTTCCTTGACTTAAATACTCCGAGTTATTACCGCCGTATCCCTTCCTGTTTCTAATTACAAAACATTGATTTACGAGTTCAGTATGAGTTGCATTTTTTTTAGTACTTAATTTAAGAATTCTAGCGCGAAGGGATAATAATATTTGAGTTATGGTTTGTACGTCTCCCCGCCGCTGTCACCCAACTGATTTGTTAAAACCAGGATCCCCGACGCCATGACACCTCGCTCCACCTGCCCGCTCGCCAACCCAAACATCCACGAATGACTTCGATAATCCGACGTTCCCAGGAGGCGGGGGTGATTTCCGCTACGACGCTACATAAATTAACGAAGTTGGAGACGCGGACGGGCCTGCGTTGGGTCATATAATACTTGTATACTCGCCAGTGTTTCGTTTATTACTCCGACCCGCTCCACCTTTTCACTCCGCCAAGCCAAACATACGCGACACCTTAACGTTGATGAATAATTAATAAATCTAATAATAGTTTAATTTTGTTTGATGCATCACTCCACCACCTGTCTCACACCACCTTGACGTCAAGCCGTTCGGGATCTCTCCCTCCCGACTCCACCCTTGGCATATCCACCAATGGTAATTAGGTTTTAATTAGGAAAAATGGGACGTACCTACGGAGTGGGGCCAAAATTTACGATGGATCTTCCGTATTTCGCACCAATTTTTTTCCCGCGCTATTTACATTTTTGGCGGGTTTTTTATGTTTACAATTTTTTTTTGCGAGTGTTAGAATATTATTTATAAATACCGGTAAGCGGCTGTCTTAAGAAGTATAATTTACGCGCCACGATCACTAACTTACGAGAAATAGTTAAAATATAAACAAAAAATACCTCCCTACACGAGTGAAAATAGTGTAGGTAGAAAGTTGTTTTTTCAGGTGATAATTAAGGTGACAATTGTCGTTCTGAATAAAGTGTTAATTACTTACATACAGGTAAATGTACAGGTAGATAAACACACCTTAATTAGATACAGGTCAATAAACACACCATTAATTAATTCCTTGCATTACATAATACAGTTAATTACACCGAGACTCTACCTTAACTAGATACAATCATTTAACACCAATTAAAAACGGTACTAAGTAAATATTATCCAGTTAAGGTAGAGTCTTAGTGTAATTCTGACGCCATTTTGTATTTAGTAATAGCTTAAGTCAGACCAATATGCAAATTCTCACATATCACAAGAGGAAAATTCTAAACTATTGGGCTTTGATAATTTAGGCATTTATTAAGGAGTTATATTTGAGGGAGTTAAATTCTCATAGGAACGTAATTAAATTCTCATAGATACAGAATATTTTCACTTAGAGGAGAATAATTAGAGAACACAGACAGGATAATTAGAATCTTTGGATAACCTGGATATTTTGTTGTTAATTAAGTTTCACCTGTAAGGGATAAATGAGTGAGTGAGTGAGTGAGTGAGTGAGTGAGTGAGTGAGTGAGTGAGAAAGACTGCCGGCGGCGCTGAGAGTCTTACAGGTGAGTGGCGGGACACTATACCACCTGGACGACCTTACCTGTGATAGATAATTAACAGGTACAGATAAAACACCTTAAGACAATAATAATCATCAATAAATATCTAAATGTATCATGAAATATATCTTAAATTTATATAAATCTCGTATTAAATATAGCTTAAAGATATATAAATTGACTGTAGATATAAAGGTGTGATATACTGTATGTAGGTATATTATTTAATGGACATTATTACGGGGAGGTTAGCAGTAATTTATATGTCTATACGTTTATTGATTTATCTTTGTATTTCTGTTTATTAAATTGTGTCTCATTCATACATATATACGTAGAGTCCCAGGGGAATTTCGACGCCATTTTAAGATTTCTATTTAATCCTTATTTCTTTTTCTTTTCCCCTTAATTCCTCCCCTTTCACGCCTCTCTCTTCCACACTCCTTTAAATCTGTCTTTCTGCCACCCCATCCCTTTGAGTCTCTTCTTAACTCCCCCTATCTCCCCTAACCCTTAACTATCCCCCCTCAAGTACTCCCTTTTTCCCTTTACACCCCTTTAACCCCCTAGCGCCCGCCTCTTTGATCATAAAGGGAATACCCCCCGTGTTATGAGAGCTTATGACCAGCGACACAAATAAAGCCCGCCAAAATATAAGTAGTGATGAAGGGCGAGCAGATGGTCTCCAACCCTCTACCGGAGTCCCACCACCTGACAAAAGACGAACGACTTTGACACTTTAGGAGGCTTCGATCCCTTGCATGAATCTGTAAGTGAAGGTTCGTCAGGAATTTATAGTTTAAATGTGTACTTTTTCAAGCTCAGAAAGTACGACCGTCTTTGGCTCGCAGTTGGGATTCGATCTTGTGTGAATAGGTTCTAACTTGATGGTTATTTGGGTTTTGACGAAAGATAAAGGATTTTTAGGATTAGGTAACTGGATTGATAGTTTTTACAGATTCTTATTTCTCTTTTGTTTCGATACCACAGCGAAACAAAAGACTATCACAACTCCAGGACGTATATAAGGAATTCGATCCTCTGTATAGACACTTGGATGATCACTTTATAGGAGACAAATACTTTTAAACCTTTTATCGACTCAAAAAGCAAACAAAAGACAATCGATTTGAGATGGATAAGTGAAATTCGATCCTATTTAGAGATCTTATTATGACAGGACCTGGAACTGACAAAAGACGAACGACTCCGGCATATAGGATCTCGTAGTGTGTGTGGGCGCTAAGTTAAAAGTGTTATCCTTGATTAGAGGACCTCAAAAATTCCTCCCTGATCCTACACGCTGAGAAAACCAAAGACGAAGGACTCTAAAATTCATATAGGATCTGATATTCTGTGTATATACGCTAACGTGATGAATCCTTTTCGGCAACACGTAACTTTGATAATGTGAAGATTGATGTGTGTGTGTGTGTGTTTATTCCTCTTTATGACGTCAATTCAGAAACCATGTTATATAAGCACAGTATATCTACCTGTGTATTACCTATTTGAGAATATACAACACCTGTCGCCCTCATTAATTAAAGGTGATACATATTTACACCTTTACAGGGAAGTAAACAGGTAACTTCTTCCTTCAGGTATACTCTCTCTCTCTCTCCTGTAGTGGTTCCATTAACTTCCACCATCATACCTCCTCCTTCCCACCTCTTTAACTCCCTCCCCCCCCCCTCCTCCTCCTCCTCCCCTCCCTCCTCCTCCCTCTCCCTCTCCCTCCCTCCTCCCTCCCTCTCCCTCTCCCTTATATATAGTGGTCCTAGATCCTCGAGTGAATATAGCCCTCTGATGTCCTATATCTAGCACTCAATCATGGAAATAGACATGTACTTCCCTCACCCTCCCCTTTACCTCCCCCCACCTCCTCCCTTACCTCCCCTACCTCCCTCCCCACCTCCTCCCCCCACCTCCTCCCAGTTACCCTCCACTTCTCATGTCCCAGATCATCCCCCATATAACACCCCTGAGGCCCCCCTGGTATAGAGATAGTCTCTAACTCCCTTATCTACCAGTGACGGGGAGAGGGAAGCAAAACACTCTTTTTATCGCATTCTCTGGATTTTATTAGTTCTGAACGCCCCACAAGAGCGAGGAGTCACCGTCCGAAACACACTCTCCTTCCCTCCTTCGTTCCTCTCTCCTTCCCTCCTCGTTCCCTCTCCTCCTGCTCTTTCTCCTATTCTTCTCCATTCCTCCTCCCCATTCTCTCTCTTTTCCCTTTCTATTCTCCTCCTTCCCTCTCTATTTCTTCCTTCACTCTCCTTCCTCCCATTTCCTCCTTCCCCCATCCCCCCCTCATTTTCCTTCTTCCCCTTTCTTTTTCACTCTCCTCCTCCTCCCTTTCTACCTGTCTGTCTCCTTGATCGCTGGGTGGTGGGCGTGGTGGGCGTGATAGATCGAGCGTGGGCGGTGTTTTGTGATGGGAGGTGATATCTGTAAGGGAGTGGGGAGAGAGAGAGAGAGAGAGAGAGAGAGAGAGAGAGAGAGAGTATTAAGGAATGAGAATAATGTAAACACAGACAGACAGACAGTGATACCGTAGATAAAGCTATAACTGTGTGTTCTTAAGGATGATTGCTATATACCCCTATAATTATGTGCACACACACACACACACACACACACACACACACACACACACACACACACACACACACACACACACACACACACACACACACACACACACACACACACACACACACACACACACACACACACACACACACACACACACACACACACACACACACACACACACAGGTAGAGGCCCCAATACTACAGTCCTTTCTCACTTGTTGACTTAATCACTTTATAAGTAAGGATAACAAACACTTATTCCTGTTAAGTATTGTAGTAATTATAAGTAGTAGGACAGGTCAGGCTACTTAACCTCACACTCGATTCGTTTACTTATAAAGTATATAAGTGTGCATATAGTGAGTGTTTTAAAAGACAAAATAAAGTAATGTAAGTAGATACCTCGCTGACTCCGGCTGACGCTGTACCCTGGCTGACGCTGTACCCTCGCTGACGGCGGCTGACGCTGTACCCTGGCTGACGGCGGCTGACGCTGTACCCTGGCTGACGCTGTACCCTGGCTGACGCTGTACCCTGGCTGACGGCGGCTGACGCTGTACCCTGGCTGACGCTGTACCCTCGCTGACGGCGGCTGACGGCAGGAGGGACCAGAGTATTGAATATTAATGACGAGTGGTCGAGTTCTTACCTCACCTTACCTCACCTTCCGGTTATTTTGATTGGCAGGTGAGACTACCTAACTCAGGTGTAAGTGCGGGTGTAGGTAGGGGTGTAGAGGGTGGTGTAGGGGTGTAGGTAGGGGTGTAGCGGGTGGTGTAGGAGTGTAGGTAGGGGTGTAGCGGGTGGTGTAGGGGTGTAGAGGAAGGTGTAGGGGTGTAGGTAGGGGTGTAGCGGGTGTAGAGGTGTACAAGTGGCTTAGTATAGGAGCGAGAGACGTGTGGGAGGCGCGGGGGGCGTGTGAGAGGCGTGGGAAAAGGGTGAGGGGCGCGGGTGTCTTATGAGGGGGACTGCTGTCGTTATTTGTAAACATAAAATACTGTTAGTCTTAGATGTTGTTGTTCTTGTTGTTTTTGTTGTTCTTGTTAATTTTCTTGTTTTTTGTTATTGTTGTTGTTGCTGTGTTTTGTTATTGTTGTTTTTGTTTTATTATTATTATTGTTGTTGTTGTTGTTGTTGTTGTGTAAGGCTCATCACTGCCAGGGTTACGACACACTCCTCTAGTCCTAAGTGTCAATGGGTCGCTCTCAGGGTTCCTCCACTTCACCCATCAGTGTATAGGCACCTGTCTTTACCGTTGAGGAAGTGTAAGCGATCAAGTGCAGTGTCGGACATAACTACATCCACCACCACAATTATCAGGTACCCAAAACAACTACCACAACTACCACCACCATAAACAACTACCACAACTACCACCACCATAATCAACTACCACAACTACCACCACCATAATCAATCAGTCAGCCAACTACTACCACCATAATCAAATCACAACTACCACCACCAAAATCAACCACCACCACAACTACTAATTAATTATAATCAAATCACCACAACTACTACTCACTATAATCTTATTCACCACAACTACTACCACCATAATCAACAATCAATATTAACTACGACCACCATAACACTACAAATCTGCACCAACGTAAGCCTTACTGCATTGAAGGACGTGATCCACCCAACTATTCCTGTATGCTGGTGTTTATGCCACTGTTGAGGGGGAGGGAGAGGGGGGAAGGGGGGAAGAGAGTGGGGGGAGGAAAGGGAAGGAGTGGGGGAGGAGAGGGAAAGAGGGAAGGAGAGAGGGTAGGGAAGAGGAATGGAAGAAAAGAGGGGGGGGAAAGGTGGGGAGGGAAAGGGGGAAGGAGAGTGGGAGAAGGGGGGAAAGGGCTATTTTAGGATTGGTCTTCCCCCTTTCCCTTCACCCTGGAGTGTAACAGTAAAGGTCTGACCTCAAAATATCGTCAGTACTATTAACTTAACCACTTGAACTTTAACCTAAGGCTCTGACCCCTAGGCACCAAGGGATACTATTAGCTAAGGGGTTGACCTATATGTTATGGTCTGATCTTAAATTATCGCCAGTAATATATAATAAAGGTGTTATGATTTAAGAGCATTATTTAATTAAGGACTTCTGGGTACCATTAATAGGTAGATCCTGTTCGTTAAGGGGTTGACCTATATTTATCGCCAGTGTTTTATGTTAAGGGGTTGACCTATATTTATCGCCAGTGTTTTATGTTAAGGGGTTGACCTATATTTATCGCCAGTATATGCGAGGGTTGACTCCAGCATTTATCAATTATGTTTTATATTAAGGGTTGACTCTATATTTATCGCCAGTAAATTTTATATTAAGGGGGTTGACCTATATTTATCGCCAGTGTTTTATATTAAGGGGTTGGACTTATATTTATCGCCAGTGTTTTATATTAAGGTTGACCTATATTTATCGCCAGTGTTTTTAAGTATTATGCCAATTCTTATATTTATCGGCACAGTGTTTCTTATATTAAGGGCTGACCTATATTTATCGCCATGTTTTATATTAAGGGTTGACCTATATTTATCGCCAGTGTTTTATGCGTTAAGGGCTGACCCCATATTTATCGCCAGTGTTTTAGTATTATGCTGACCTATATTATTATGCCAGTGTTTTATATTACAAGCTGATCTACGACGTTAGTGTTTTATATTAAGGGTTGACCTATATTTATCGCCAGTGTTTTATATTAAGGGGTTGATCTATATTTATCGCCAGTGTTTTATATTAAGGGGTTGATCTATATTTATCGCCAGTGTTTTATATTAAGGGGTTGACCTATATTTATCGCCAGTGTTTTATATTAAGGGGTTGACCTATATTTATCGCCAGTGTTTTATATTAAGGGGTTGACCTATATATATCACCAGTGTTTTATATTAAGGGGTTGACCTATATTTATCGCCAGTGTTTTATATTAAGGGGTTGACCTATATTTATCGCCAGTGTTTTATGTTAAGGGGTTGACCTATAGTTATCGCCAGTGTCTTATATTAAGGGGTTGACCTATAGTTATCGCCAGTGTTTTATGTTAAGGGGTTGACCTATATTTATCGCCATGTTTATATATTATGGGCTGACCATATTTATCGCCAGTGTTTTATATTAAGGTTGACCTATATTTATCGCCAGTGTTTTATGTTAAGGGGTTGACCTATATTTATCGCCAGTGTTTTATGTTAAGGGGTTAACCTATATTTATCGCCAGTGTTTTATGTTAAGGGGTTGACCTATATTTATCGCCAGTGTTTTATGTTAAGGGGTTGACCTATATTTATCGCCAGTGTTTTATGTTAAGGGGTTGACCTATATTTATCGCCAGTGTTTTATATTAAGGGGTTGACCTATATTTATCGCCAGTGTTTTATATTAAGGGGTTATATTTATCGCCAGTGTTTATATTAAGGTTGACCTATATTTATCGCCAGTGTTTTATATTAAGGGGTTGACCTATATATATCACCAGTGTTTTATATTAAGGGGTTGACCTATATTTATCGCCAGTGTTTTATATTAAGGGGTTGACCTATATTTATCGCCAGTGTTTTATGTTAAGGGGTTGACCTATAGTTATCGCCAGTGTCTTATATTAAGGGGTTGACCTATAGTTATCGCCAGTGTTTTATGTTAAGGGGTTGATCTTAATATCCCTCGAGGAATAAATAACTTTGATGTGTTTGTTTGTTTTTTCTGTCAAATATTAAATCGTCGTGTTTTTTCGGGGGGTAGAAAATAATGATTCACACTCAATAAAACACTCCTCACCCCGGCCCGCCCGCCCGCCCACCCGCCCACACCTATACCCTCATATACACGTACACGCCCACACACCTATCCACGCTTTCAACCACATGTGCACTCACGCCTACATCCACCCCTATACACACACCCAGATCCACATTTACTAACATACACCCCACCTACACACACACCCACCCACACACACACCCACACACACCCACACACCCACACACCCACCCACCCACCATCCTCGCGGGCGTGGGCGGGTATTCTGGGCATGTGACTAACTCATCGCATATTCGCTATTTCGAGTCTAATTAGCAAGTGGTTATAATGACGGGGATGGAGGGGAGGAGGAGAGATAGGTAGGGGAGATGGAGGTGGGGGAGAGAGAGAGGGGAATGATGGGTAGGGGAGATGGGGAAGAAGAGAAGGGAAAGCATCACCACCACCCCTTCCTCCCTCCCTCCCCTCCCCCTCCCCCTCCTCCCCCTTCCCCTTCCCCTCCCCTTCCCTTAATTATGTCCTTCAGCCTCTTAATGCCCCAGGGCTTGGTAATAACGCCGTCAGTGTGAAGGAACTTGACGGCATGGTAAACATGGATTGACAGCCCCCTATGGCCCATGGGCCGGGTGCCTGACGTCCTGTCAAGATGTCCCAGCCTCCAGGCTTGGTAGTGTCTTGTTGGTGATGTCTCATAGCTTGGTAGTGTCTTGTTGATGATGTCTCATAGCTTGGTAGTGTCTTGTTGATGATGTCTCATAGCTTGGTAGTGTCTTGTTGGTAATGCCTCATAGCTTGGTAGTGGCTTGTTCAGAATGTCTTCTAGCTTAACAGCTTCACAGGGCCTGATACACAACCCTTGACAGGTTTTTATCAGTATGTCTAATATGACTTATGAGACCGTGCTATGGCTTGACAACTGATGTCTTGTCAACTGTCTCCTCTTGACAGTTTATCGGACTTGTCTGCTTCTGTACCAGGCCCTTGACAGTGTGTTTATCTCTCTGTAAACACAAATATAAACAAGATCGAGTTGAGGGGTAGTCACTGGCAGCCTCAAGTCGTGTTTGGAATCATATAAGAAACAGATCTCCCTCACCCTCGAGAGATATCACTCCGTTAGATCAGGACAGGAAGACGTGGGACTCACTTAACGCAATGACAATTATCCAAGGTAATTATACTTAAAGTAATTATGTATAAAAGATATTAATTATGATATCAATATTTAATTTGGTATGTTGTTTTGTCTTGATATTTTGTACAGGTAACAAGATAAGGTGAAGGAGATGGTAGTTAGAAACGTAATTAATTTTATGTATCCTAGAGGTGAAAGGTGAAAGGTTCGATAACAATAAAAAATAACAATAATAACAGTATAATATTTACCACACACACACACACACACACACACACACACACACACAGCAAACATCTTCACTACTGTTATTAGGATCCCTTGATCACCTGTCGTTCCACCTCGCCCTGTGTAAAAAAAAAAAAAGAGAGGGGGGTAATTAACGAAGCCTCACCTCCCAGCGTAATGGTAAAGAGAAGGAAACTTGCCCACTATTTATACATTTAAGTCAAGGTGCCCAACTTTAGCCTCTCATGGTCGACCCTGGTGGGGAGAAATACACTTCCTAGAATGCATCAGCGCGTCATCAGCTGCAGTCACGTGATCTCATCCTAAGACACCACCACCACCTCTATCTCACCCCTACTTCCCCCTCCTCCTCCTCCTCCGACCCTGCCTCATCCTCCTCCTCCTCCGACCCTGCATCCTCCTCCTCCTCCTCCGACCCTGCCCCATCCTCCTCCCCCTCCTCCGACCCTGGCCTCCCCATCCCTCCTCCTCCTCCTGACCCCTGCCTCATCCTCCTCCTCCGACCCCTGCCCCATCCTCCTCCTCCTCCGACCCCTGGCCTCATCCCCCTCCTCCTCCGACCCCTGCCTCATCTCCTCCCTCCTCCGACCCCTGCTCCCATTCCTCCTCCTCCGATCCCCTGCCTCATCCCTCCTCCTGACCCTGCCTCATCCTCCTCCCTCCTCCCGACCCCTGGGCCTCATCCCTCCTCCTCCTCTTTCCTCCACCTCGTCCTCTTCCCCCTTCCCTCATTTACAGGCCTCCTTCTTCCTCCTTTCTTTCCTTCCCTCTCTCTCTCTCCTTATTCCACACTACGGCTGCTTGAGTTGCCAGTGAGGTATTATTGTGGTTGTTTATTTTATCGAGTTTGGTTGTGTTTTATGTGACGGGTTTGTGGTTTTTTCTGTTTGTTTTTGTGTTTTAATATAAGTTGGTGTTTTTGTTGTTGTTATTGTTTATATTATTATTACGACAGAAAGACACGAAACAAAATTCAATTCAATAGTAAGTTAATTTTTTTTCATTTTAAATCACGAAAACAAAAAAAAACACGAAAAAAAAAACAAAAAACGAAAAAAAAAACACAATAAATTATAATACTTGGCTGTTATTCATTACCAAATAACGTCACAATAACATGAAACAACGCCTTAAAAACACCGTAATACATACAGTACATAGAATACAATATACATATGTATTTTTCTACGTAATTACAGTTTGATAATAAAACGTTCTTACAAGTCGGAGAATAGAGGAGAGTAGTTGTGAATTGATCGAGAATTGATATAATTTTCTACTTTCCACCAAATTCATGTTTTTTGGTGATTGAGATGCGGTTGAGTGATTGATTGGTAGATTGTTTGTTTGGTTGTAGGTCTAATGAGGGTCAGTCTGTCTGTCTGTCTGTCTGTCTGTCTGTCTGTCTGTCTGTTTGTCTGTCTGTCTGTCTGTCTGTCTTCCCTAATAGGCCCCAGGCATAATAGGTTCTAGTCTTAATAACAGGTAGTCTCAATAGGTCCTGGTTCTATTATGCTGCAATCCTGATAGCTCATGATCCTACAGTAACCCCCAGGATTAGAACCGGTAAGGATTAGAACCGGTAAGGATTAGAACCGGTAAGGATTAGAACCAGTTAAGATTAGAACCGGTTTAGGATTAGAACCAGTTAGGATTAGAACCGGTTAGGATTAGAACCAGTTAGGATTAGAACCAGTTAGGAATAGAACCAGTGAGGATTAGAACCGGTAAGGAATAGAACCGGTAAGGATTAGAACCAGTTAGGATTAGAACCAAGTTAGGATTAGAACCAGCAGATTAGAACCAGTTAGGATTACACAGAACCGGTTTAGGATTAGAACCAGTTAGATTAGAACCAAAGTTGGCTTAGAAACTGCAAGGATTAGGAAACTGGTAAGTGATTAACCTGTTAGGATTAGAAACCAGTTAGGATTAGAACCAGTTAGGATTAGCACCTCAGTTAGGATTAGGAACCAGTTAGTATTAGAACCGGTTTAGATTAGAACCAGTTAGATAGGAACCAGTTAGATTAGAACTGGTTTAGGATTAGAACCAGTTTTAGGATTAGAAACCAGTTAGGATTAGAACCGGTAAGGATTAGAAACTCGGTAAGGATTATGGGTCCAGTTAGGATTAGAACCAGTTAGGATTAGAACCGGTTAGGATTAGCACCAGTTAGGATTAGAACCAGTTAGGATTAGAACCAGTTAGGATTAGAACCAGTTAGGAATAGAACCGGTTAGGATTAGAACCAGTAAGGATTAAAAACAGCTAGGATTAGGACCGGTTAGGATTAGAACCAGTTAGGATTAGAACCAGTTAGAATTTCAAAGCTATTTAACCCATTGCATCTCAACCAATCATATCTGAGGGTTGGCGACCACAGTCCACCACTCCTAAACGTTCTCGGGCTGTTTTTTTTTACCAATCCTCCAAGGTTATGGATCTCTGGGGACACAATCCATCCATCCATCCATCCATCCACCCATCCATCCATCCATCCATCCACCCACCCATCCATCCACCCATCCATCCACCCATCCACCCATCCATCCATCCATCCATCCATCCATCCATCCATCCATCCACCCCAGTCTCTACCTTCCTCTGACCCTCCTAATACCGTCAACTTTATCCATTAATATTTCTGTTATTATTCACCTCATCCTTAATTATATGACCAATTTAGTTTTTGTCTCTCTATTTCAAGTATTTCTTTAGAATTCTTGGATAATCTTAGAGTTTATTCATTTTTTTCTTCTTTTCTGTAGTTTATTCTTAGCCATTCGGTCATAACCACACATTTCAAAGGCCCTTCAACCTCTCTTTATTGTGTGTCTGCTGGGTGTGTGTCTGCTGGGTGTGTGTCTGCTGGGTGTGTGTCTGCTGGGTGTGTGTCTGCTGGGTGTGTGTCTGCTGGGTGCGTCTTCGCTTCTGGCCCGTATAACGAAATTTATAACGAAGAAATACCGGGGGTTTTTTCTTGTAATTTGGGATTATCATACAGGTATACATGATGAAAGGTGTGTTATAATGCCGGTATACATTATGAATAACATGTTATAACACCGGTACTCACAATAAACGCATCCCTATACTGTAAAAGCCGAAACTAGCAACGAATATCTAAAAACCTAACCTAACCTAACACTAACCTAACCTAACCTAACCTAACACTAACACTAACACAACCTAACCTAACCTAACACTAACACTAACACTAACCTAGCCTATTTACAACACAGCACAACACTAACACTTAACCCAAACCCCTGCTCACACAACACTAACACAACCTAACCTAGCACTGACACAACACTAGCACTAACCTGGCCCTAGCACTGCACTAACACAACTAGCACAACCCTGACTAACCTAACACTAACACTAGCCTGCCTAACCTAACACTAACACTAACCTAACCTAGCACTAACACTAACCCTAACCCCTAACTAACACTAACCTGGCACTAACCTGCTAACCCTAACAACACTAGCACTAGCCCTAACCTAACCTAGCTAGCACTAGCACTGGCACTGCAACTGCTTCTTACAACCTGGTTTGGCGCTGGCACAACTTCAGCACTGGCACTGGCACTGGCCTGGCGCAAGCCTGGCCTGGCCTGGCACTGGCGCTGGCTGACCTGGCTGGCCTGGCCTGGCCTGGGCTGGCCTGACCTGGCGCTGGCGCGGCGCTGGCTCTGGCCGCACCTGGCACTGACCAACGCTGGCGCTGGCTTGGCCCTGGCGCTGGCGCTGGCCTGGCCTGGCCTGAACTGGCACTGGCGCGGCGCGCGCTGGCCTGGCTGGCACGGCCTGGCACTGGCGCGCTGCCTGGCGCAGCGCACTGCGCTGGCTGAGCTGGCCTGGCCCTGGCGCTGGCACTGGCGCTGGCCTGGCCTGACCTGGCACTGGCGCTGGCGCTGGCTTGAGCCACGGCCTGGCACGGCCTGGCTGACAGCGCTGGCCTGGCGCTGCACTGGCACTGGCGCTGGCCTGGCCTGGCCTGGCCTGGCCTGGCGCTGGCACTTGCGCTGGCCTGACCTGGCCTGGCGCTGGCCTGGCGCTTAAGCGCTGAGCCTGGCCTGGCGCAGCACTGGCCTTAACCTAGCCCCTTAACACCAACACTACACTAACACTAACCTAACCTACTTTAACCTAACACTAACACTAACACTACTTACAACCTAACCCTAGCCTAGCTTCTTCTTCTAGCCTAACCTAGCCTAACCTAACACTAACTACTCTAACTTCTTACTAACTAGCACTAACCTAACTACGGATGTAAGCTTTTTATGTAAGTGCTCATGTGTATGTCGCTAGGAAGACAAGTTCCAGAGGTGATGACTGCGGTAGATGTAAGTTTTAACGATCATTGGATTAATGACCTGGTTTGTTGTTAAATATTGCCAACGGTGTGTGGTGGTAAAGGGTGTGTGAGGTGTGTGTGGGGTGTGTGTGTGAGTGTGTTAGGGTGTGTGTGGGGTGTGTGGGGTGTGTGTGAGGAAGGGAATGTGGTGTGTGTGGGGATATGTGTGTTTTGTGTAGTGTGTGGGATATTGACACCGTTTGATGGCTGGATGGACGTGGGGTCTCTCTCTCTCTCTCTCTCCTCTCTCTCTCTCTCTCTCTCTCTCTCTCTCTCTCTCCTCTCTCTCTCTCTCTCCTACCCCGTCAGGCGTTTCACCCAGGCCCTGGGGTGATGGCTGGATGGACGTGGGTCTCTCTCTCTCTCTCTCTCTCTCTCTCTCTCTCTCTCTCTCTCTCTCCTCTCTCTCTCTCTCTCACCCGTCAGGCCGCTACACCCAGACCCTGGGGTGATGGCTGGATGGACGTGGGTCTCTCTCTCTCTCTCTCTCTCTCTCTCTCTCTCTCTCACCCGTCAGGCCGCCACCAGACCCTGGTGATGGCTGGATGGACGTGGGTCTCTCTCCTCTCTCTCTCTCTCTCTCTCTCTCACCCCGTCAGTACTTCCATAGACCGGGTGGTGATGGCTGGATGGACGTGGGTCTCTCTCTCTCTCTCTCTCTCTCTCTCTCTCTCTCTCTCTCTCTCTCTCCTCTCTCTCTCTCACCCCGTCAGGCCGCTACACCAGACCCTCGGGTGATGGCTGGATGGACGTGGGTCTCTCTCTCTCTCTCCTCTCTCTCTCTCTCTCTCTCTCACCCGTCGGCCGCTACACAGACCCTGGGGTGATGGCTGGATGGACGTGGGTCTCTCTCTCTCTCTCTCTCTCTCTCTCTCTCTCTCTCACCCCGTCAGACCCTTCCACAGATCCCTCGGGGTGTTGGCTGGATGGACGTGGGTCTCTCTCCTCTCTCTCTCCTCTCTCTGCCCGTCAGGCCATGCTACCCAGCTCTCGGGTGATGGCTGGATGGACGTGGGTCTCTCTCTCTCACTCTCTCTCTCTCTCTCTACCCGTCAGGCCGCTACACCAGTCCTGGGTGATGGCTGGATGGACGTGGGTCTCTCTCTCCTCTCTCACTCTCTCTCTCTCTCTCTCTCTCACCCGTCAGACCGCTTCCACACAGACCCTCGGGTGATATGGCTGTGGATGGACGTGGGTCTCTCTCTCTCTCTCTCTCCCTCTCTCTCTCACCCGTCGACCTTGCACAGACCCTCGGTGATGGCTGGATGGACGTGGTTTTTTTTCTCTCTCCTCTCTCTCTTACCGTCAGAGCGCTTCACCAGGCCTGGGGTGGTGGCTGGATGGACGTGGGTCTCTCTCTCTCTCTCTCTCTCTCTCTCTCTCTCTCTCTCTCTCTTTTTTTTGTTTTTCCCGTCAGGCCATACCCAGACCCTGGGGTGATGGCTGGATGGACGTGGTCTCTCTCTCTCTCTCTCTCTCTCTCTCTCTCTCCTCTCTCTCTCATCAGGCCTTTCACCAGACCCTCAGGTGATGTGGCTACTGCTGGATGGCAGTTCTCTCTCTCTCTCTCACTCTCTCCTCTCTCTCTCTCTCTCTCACCCGTTGGCCCCTCTACACCCAGACCCTCCAGGTGATGGCTGGACGGTCATTCTCTCTCTCTCTCTCCTCTCTCTCTCTCTCTCTCTCACCCGTCAGGCCCCTTCCACCAGACCTCGGGTGATGTGGCTGGATGGACGTGGGTCTCTCTCTCTCTCTCTCTCTCTCTCTCTCCTCTCTCTCTCACCCGTCAGGCACTACACCAGACCCTCGGAGTAGCTGGATGGACGTGAGGCTCTCTCTCTCTCTCTCTCTCTCTCTCTCTCTCTCTCTCTCTCTCTCACCCCGTCAGACCGCTTACACCAGACCCTGGGGTGTTGGCTGGGATGGACGTGGGTCTCTCTCTCTCTCTCTCTCTCTCTCTCTCTCTCTCCTCTCTCCTCTCACCGTCAGACCCGCTACACCAGACCTGGGGTGATGGCTGGATGGACGTGGGTCTCTCTCTCTCTCTCTCTCTCTCTCTCTCTCTCTCTCTCTCTCTCTCTCTCTCTCCCTCCTCTCCCTTCTTCTTCTCTCTCTCTCTCTCTCTCTCTCTCTCTCTCTCTCTCTCTCTCTCACCCGTCAGGCCGCTACAGACCCTCAGGGTGATGGCTGGATGGACGTGGGTCTCTCTCTCTCTCTCTCTCTCTCTCTCTCTCTCTCTCTCTCTCTCTCTCTCTCACCCGTCAGGCCCGCTACACACAGGCCCTGGGGTGATGGCTGGATGGACGTGGGTTCTCTCTCTCTCTCTCTCTCTCTCTCTCTCTCTCTCTCTCTCTCTCTCTCTTCTCTCTGGTGGGGTGGTGGTGGTGGGTTTTTTTTTTTCTCTCTCTCTCTCTCTCTCTCGCCCGTCAGGCCGCTTCACCAGACCCTGGGGTGATGGCTGGATGGACGTGGGTCTCTCTCTCTCTCTCTCTCTCTCTCTCTCTCTCTCTCTCTCTCTCTCTCTCTCTCTCTCTCTCACTCTCTCTCTCTCTCTCTCTCACCGTCAGGCGCTACAGACCCTGGGGTGATGGCTGGATGGACGTGGGTCTCTCTCTCTCTCTCTCTCTCTCTCTCTCTCTCTCTCTCTCTCTCTCTCTCACCCGTCCAGGCCGCTACACCAGACCCTGGGGTGATGGCTGGATGGACGTGGGTCTCTCTCTCTCTCTCTCTCTCTCTCTCTCTCTCTCTCTCTCTCTCTCTCTCTCTCTCTCTCTCTCTCTGCCTTTCTCTTTCTCTCTCTCTCTCTCTCTCTCTCTCTCTCTCTCTCTCTCTCTCTCTCTCTCTCTCTCTCTCTCTCTCTCTCTCTCTCTCTCTCTCTCACCCTTCATTCCCTTACACCAGACCTGTGGTGATGGCTGGATGGACGTGGGTCTCTCTCTCTCTCTCTCTCTCTCTCTCTCTCTCTCTCTCTCTCTCCTCTCTCTCTCCCCGTCAGGCCGCTACACCAGATTTGTTGGCTGGATGGACGTGGGGTCTCTCTCTCTCTCTCTCTCCTCTCTCTCTCTTCTGTCCTCTCTCTGTCTCTGTGTTTTGTCTTTCTCTCTCTCTCTCTCTCTCTCTCTCTCTCTCTCTCCCCGTCAGGCCGCTACACCAGACCCTGGGTGATGGCTGGATGGACGTGGGTCTCTCTCTCTCTCTCTCTCTCTCTCTCTCTCACCCGTCAGGCCACTACACCCAGACCCTCAGGTGATGGCTGGATGGACGTGGGTCTCTCTCTCTCTCTCTCTCTCTCTCTCTCTCTCTCTCTCTCTCTCTCTCTCTCTCTCTCTCTCTCTCACCCGTCAGACCGTACACCAGGCCCTCGGGGATGGCTGGATGGACGTGGTCTCTCTCTCTCTCTCTCTCTCTCTCTCTCTCTCTCTCACCCGTCCAGACCGCTACACCAGACCCTCGGGTGATGGCTGGATGGACGTGGGTCTCTCTCTCTCTCTCTCTCTCTCCTCTCTCACCCGTCAGGCCGCCACACCAGACCCTCGGGTGATGGCTGGATGGACGTGGGTCTCTCTCTCTCTCTCTCTCTTCTCTCTCCGTCAGACCTACACGACCCTCGGGTGATGGCTGGATGGACGTGGGTCTCTCTCTCTCTCTCTCTCTCTCTCTCTCTCTCTCTCTCACCCGTCAGACCGCTACACCAGACCCTCTGGGTGATGGCTGGATGGACGTGGGTCTCTCTCTCTCTCTCTCTCTCACTCTCTCTTCTTTCCTCTCTCACCCGTCAGGCCGCTACACCAGACCCTCGGGTGATGGCTGGCCACAGATGGCAGACTTCCCACGACTTGTGAAGTGTTGATCATTTTTATCGTTTTTCTCATTGGGGAATAGCGAGGCGTTTGGTATGTTGGGGAGGAAGGGGTGAGGGAGGAGGTGAGGAGTGAGGGGAGAGGTAGGTAATGTTCTGACGTGGGCAACCTACCTGTTCCTCCTCCTCCTCCTCCTCTTGCCTCTTTCCTTCCATATCCTCTCACTTCTCTTCTCCCTCCTCCTCCTCACTCACTCTTCCTCATTTACCCTTTATTATTTCTCTATCTTTTCCTTCATATTCTTCGTCTTCTCCTGTTCTTCTCTTCTTCTCTCCTTTCTCCCATCACCCCCTCCCTACCCCCTACCCTCCCTCCCCTCCCCCTCCCCCTCCCTCCCTCCCCTACCTCCTCCCTACCTCCTCCCCTCCTCCCCCTACCCCCACCCCCCCTCCCTACCCTCCCCTCCCTCTCCCTCCCCCTCCCCCCTCCCCAAATATTACTCTCCGGGTTTTTTCAGGTAATATTTTCGGATATTATGTGAGGTAGACATTTCGACGTCATACTTCGTCATTATGGCTGCCATAAATTGATCATTATAATACATCAAACACTGTGTGTGTGTGTGTGTGTGTGTGTGTGTGTGTGTGTGTGTGTGTGTATGTGTGTGTTTGTGTGTGTGTGTGTGTATGTGATGTGTGTGTGTGTGTGTATGTTGTGTGTGTGTGTGTGTGTGTGTGTGTGTGTGTGTGTGTGTGTGTGTGTGTATGTGTGTGTGTGTGTGTGTGTGTATGTGTATGTGTGTGTGTGTGTGTGTGTGTGTGTGTGTGTGTATGTATGTGTGTGTGTGTGTGTGTGTGTGTGTGTGTGTGTGTGTGTGTGTGTGTGTGTGTGTGTGTGTGTGTGTGTGTGTGTTGTTGTGTGTGTGTGTGTGTGTGTGTTGTGTGTGTGTGTGTGTGTGTGTGTGTGTGTGTGTGTGTGTGTGTGTGTGTGTGTGTGTGTGTGTGTGTGTGTGTTTTTCAAGTTCATGACCCTGTTTTAAAATTGCTGTTTTTTAATTATGATTTTTCTTTGTTTTTATTCATTTAATTATTAAGTTTATTTATTTACACAATTATTTTTCATTTACTATTTCCTTTGTTTAGTGGTTTATCTTCTTATGTATCTGTTTATTCAATTATTTAATTATATATTTTTACATTTATTTATTTTGTTAATTAATGCGTTCGTTTATTTATCTCTTAAGGCGTTTATTCATTTATTACCTGTTGACAAGACGTCGTTAATCAGGTAATTACGATAGGGGGCAATTTTCCTCTCTCTCTCTCTCTCTCCTCTCTCTCTCTCTCTCTCTCTTCTCTCTCTCTCTTGTTTTATCCTTTTTGTTGTTGTTTTTGTCATTTTCTTCTTCTTACAATACTCCTCTTTCCTCTCTTCTTCTTCTTCTTTCTTGTTCTTCTTCCTCCTTATCTTCCTTCTCTGTTCCTCCTCCTTCCTCTATTCCTCCTCTTTCAATTCCTTCTTCTCCTTCGTTCCCTTTCTCTCTCTCCTTAATCCCTACCACTCCTTCCTTCCCTCTCATCCTCCCCTTTCTCTCCCTCACCCTCCTCATCTTCCTCTCCCCCCTCTTCTTCCTTCCTTCCTCCCTCTCCCTCTTCCTTCCTTCCTTCCCTCCCTCTCCCTCCCTCCTTTTTTAAGTCCTTCTAAATCTTTAAATTTCGTAACTACTTTAATTAAAAACCTAAAAATGGGGAGGTGGGTAGCGATGCGTCCACCTCCTCGTGTCATGGGGTAAATGGGGTGGAATGGGGGGCCTCATGTAATCCTCCCCCCCATTAACTCTTCCGATATTCATTCGATATTATACCCGATTTAAATGAGGAATATTTTTTTTTTTGGGTATATTTCTATATTTTATTGGAGAATTTGCCGATGGTGGATTATTTTTTTATTTCGATTCCGATATTATTTTTCTCCGATATATTGAGAGTAACTTAGATGCTATTCCGATATTTTTTGTAAGTTTTCATCGATTGTTTTTTTTTTGTATAATCGGATTTATTTTTATGATGCCGATATTAGAGAAAAAATGCCGATAAATGAAGAAATATTTATAAGATTTACCGATATTAGATTTTGTTTAGGTATTTAGTCCGATATTTCTTATGGTAGTGAAGATGAGGTTCCGATATCACTCAAATATTCCGAATTTTTTTATTTAATGAAGAAAAATATTTAGTGTTTTGCGTTTCGGTTTTATTTGCCGATACTGATTTGCCGATCTTACGATACAGAGGGATATTTACACTCGCATGATACCTAAATAGACAAATAGATTTACAATAGTTTACAATGATATTCCGATTAGCCGATATTCCGATATAACGAGATTTCCGATAGACAAAACGCCTATCTAGATAAACTAGTATATAATGCTCCGATACGCTTATTTTCCGATATCAATTGAACTACACTTGAATAAATAAATGTCTTAAATCGGCAATATACGCAATTACTACCTATATACAGAAGTTCCGATATCAAAATATTTAGATATATCGGTATATAAATATGTCAAGAATTATGTGTGCGCTTACCGATCACTATTCCGATATTTGTGGCGAATTTTCGCTCTGTATTCCGATATGTGAATAAGATTTTATAACTTTATGTGCCGATTTAACTGTATTCCGATATCTGAGTAGGATTTGTAGAATTAAATCACCGATATAGCTATGCCGATATCTGGACAGTATTTCATGTATTTATGTACCGATTTAACTGTATCCCGATAACTATAAAGTATATACCGATAAAACGATATCGAAAAATCTGTATTCCGATATTAAGAGGGATAGAAACATCGAAATATTACTCCTCCGATTTTACATAACAATCTTTCCCGATATGATAGTTTAGCTTAATGCCGATATATTAGTTATTTCTTATCACCGATATATTTCATTGCAATTTACCGATTTTTTAAACATAATTTTATCGTGATTTTTTTTCATCGGTGCTTTTATAATTTACCGATATTTTATACACCGATTTAAATAGATTGATATAACTGGTCAGCATTGATATTTTTAGTACAATGTCAGAGTACTAAAGCCATTGTACTCAGGAGGTTAAACTATCTCACTCCATGGACTCATTCAATGTACTCAAAAGCTTAACTCTTCGTACTCAATGGATTATCATACCGATTTTTTTTACCAATTTATCAATATGCCGATTTAAAATGAACAGACTTTTTAACATAGATACATAACGATACCCAAAACAAATTCCGATAACTGCCCGATTTGCCGATTGAAAGTAAACCGATAGTAGATAAAGAGGCTAAACAGATAGACAGAGAGATAGACAGATAGACAGACAGATAGACAGGTAGCGTTCACACCGTCCACCTAGCAATAGCGTCTTAAGCGGCGTGGAGAGATCAGCGACCATACACACACACACACACACATACACACACACACATACACATACACACATACACACACATACACATACACACATACACATACGGCGTTGCTGTGGGTAGGAGATCGTCTTAGTATCTCTCAGTATCTCTCAGTATCTCTCACCATCTCTCAGTATCTCTCAATATCTCTCAGTATCTCTCAGTATCTCTCAGTATCTCTCCCTATCTCACCTTGTCTTAAGATCGGCGGTAAGTGTCTCTATATCGGGTTGAATTATTTTTTATTTATTTCTTAAAACAATAATTATCATCGTAAGTAGTATTGTTACTATTAATAATGTATAGTAATTATTATTATTATCATCATCATCATCATCATCATCATCATCATCATCATATCATCATCATCATTATTATTATTATTATTATTATTATTATTATTACTATTTTTATTATTATTTTTTTTGCATTCTTGTATATTTGTAATCGGAATTTAATCTTATCGGGTAATCGGCTACTAAAATAAAATAAACACTAGGTAAAGTACTATTAACTCTTAAATATCATAATTCCTTTAACGTAACAGTATGTAAATTCGTTATGTTCGTAAATATTCGTTATAGTGTTCGTATTTCGTTGTACTGTGAGTATTTCGCTATAGGAGTGCGGAGTCTCTTAAGGCTATACGTTATATACACATAGACAACGTTACAAGATGGTGTCAAAATTATATTGAGACTACGAAACTTATTTTCAACTTTAAATTACAAAAATTACGACTGTACAAATATAATGATGATGATGATGATGATGATGATGACGATAATAATGACAATGATAAATAATAATTAATAATAATAATAATAATATTAATAATAATAATAATAATAAAAATAATAATAATAATAATAATAATAACAACATCACAGGTAATCATCGTAATAATAACTTCACCATTAACGCCGCTGTCACCTGTCCACAACCACCACCTTTGTGACTAATTAATTCGTCCCAGACAGCCGAACCTCATCACTTCTCACCGTAAAATCGGAAAATCTCTAAACTTAAAACTCACCTTTTGACCCCATGACGACAACCTGTGTACGTATGTGTGTGTGTACGTATGTGCGTGTGTGTGTGTCTGAGGGTGGGGGAGACATTAAAACAGACACACACTTGATTAAATGCCTGGGTGGTCTCTCTCTCTCTCTCTCTCTCTCTCTCTCTCTCTCTCTCTCTCTCCTTAGAGTCGTTGGAAATCAGAGAGGTGGGTAGGGAAATGGGGGCGTGGTCTCGGGGTGTTGACATACGCTTGTAGCCACGCCCACCTCCTGAACGAGTGTGCGATGACTGTGTATGACTCTCTCTCCTGACCTCCTGACACTCTCCTGACCTCTCTCCTGACACTCTCTCCTGACACCTGACACTCTCTGACACTCTCTGACCTCTCCTGACCTCTTGAGGTGTCCTTCCTTTACAGAGACCCCTTCCCTTCTGAGAGAAACACCCTATTAAGTGACGCCCTTGGAAGGGTAACCCCTTTAGAATACCCTCATACCTTTCTCTTCCCTTAACCCTTATTATCTTCCCTCCTCATATTCCCCACCTCCTCCTCCCCTCTCTTCTCCCCTCCTCCTTTCTTCTCCCCTCCCCTCCTTTCCTTACTCTCTCGTTGCCCTTTTATCATCCCCTTCCCTTTGGCCCCCTTCCCCTTTGCCCCTTAAGACGGACACCCCAGTAAATTCGAAGGCGTGAAATCGGGCGACAAGGTGACGCTTTATCGTGTGTGAGACTTAGGTTGTGGTGGCCACCTTCCCCTTTTACCCTTCCTTTACATCTTTTACCTCCTCCCTACATTCTCCCCTTTTCTTCCCCTTCCCTTTCCCCACCTCTTCCCCTTTCCCTTTTCCCCTTCCCTCTCTACCTTCCCCTTCCCCACCCCTTTACCCTAACCTAACCTAACCTAACCTAACCTAACCAACTTACTAACCTAACCTTCAGTAGAGGTAGCCATGAGGGCCCTCTTAACACTGGGGCCCATTAAGACTGGGGTCCATTTGGCGAGTCACCAGGATCATAAGAGAAACATTAAACTAATTTACAAGTAATGAACATATTACTTTTACTCTCTATGACAATAAGGTGTGATGTATGTATGTATGTATGTATGTTTGTGTATGTATGTATGTGTGTATGTATGTGTGTGTGTGTGTGTGTGTGTGTGTGTGTGTGTGTGTGTGGATTTTCGTATGTATATATTTATGAATACACTGCAGAGT
Organism: Homarus americanus; assembly: GCF_018991925.1. Taxonomy (NCBI): domain Eukaryota; kingdom Metazoa; phylum Arthropoda; class Malacostraca; order Decapoda; family Nephropidae; genus Homarus; species Homarus americanus. The sequence goes on along the minus strand of NW_024731665.1, from coordinate 52,001 downwards.
ATGGACAAGTGTATACTCGCCCGTATATATGTTGTGTGGGCGTGTATGGCAGTATATACACGCCTATGCATATGTGGTAGGCGTGGTGTGGGCGTGGGTGGAGGGGGGACCACCCGCGCGGGCGCCATAACTCCACCAGTCATACAGCAGTTTATGGTACCCACGCCCCATAAAGCTGCCCCCACCACGATAGATCCATCACACCCGCACGCCCACACGCCTATATCTGCATTCCCAATACGCCCACACGCCCATATCTGTGCCTTTAATACATCCACATGCCCATACCAATGTCCATACTATGGTACTCGTCCTCACGCTCCACGCCCTTATACCTGTCTCCTCATTACTCCCACACGCCCTTACCTGTGTCTCATCACGCCCACACGCCCATAATAACCCACCAAGACGCCTACACGCCCATACCTATGCCCTAACACACCTAAGCGCCCATATTTTTCCCCCTCAATACACCCACGAGAGAGAGAGAGAGAGAGAGAGAGAGAGAAGAGGAGACAGAATAGAGGGAGAATAAGGAAAGGTGGAAGAGGATATAGAGAAAGGAAATAATGAAGGAGAATTAAACAGATCCAAAAAAAAAAGGAAAAGAGGAGAAAGAAGTGAGGAAGGAAAAGTGGAAGAAGGAGAAGAGAGGAAGGGGAAGAGAGGGGAAGGAAGAGGAGGAAGGGGGAAGGAGGAAGGGGGGAAGAGAGGAGAGGAAGAAGAAGAGGAGAAGAGAGGAAGGAAGTGAGGAAGGGGGGAAGGAAGGGGGGAAGAGAGGAAGGAAGGAGGAAGAGGAGGAAGGGGAAGAGGAGTGAAGGAAGAGGAAGGAAGAGAGGAAGGAAGTGAGGAAGGAAGTGAGGAAGGGGAAGTGAGAAGAGATATAAAGAAGGACAATAAGGAAAGAGATATAGACAATGTATAAGAGATAATAAATGCACACACACACACACACACACACACACACACACACACACACACACACACACACACACATACATACACAAAAGCCCAAATAAACATATATGAATATTTTGTTGCCTTTATTTTTCTAATAATATTCCACAAATTCATAATAATCTACGTAATATGGCAAGTGCAGAATATTCGACATGGCATCAATGATCTCTGAAAAAAGTCCATTCTATAGGAGAGTGAGTGCGAGCGTGACGTCACAAATGTAAACAAACAAGGCTGCTTTTCCATGAGAAGCTCCAGGTTTTCAGCCCCACGTCTTTAAGTTACGATAGCTCCGTTTTACTTGTCACACCAACCATAACATCGCCTCTACGCTCATCACAACTTCCACTTTTTCCCCCATCACCACTACATCACCTCAGGGGCCTTCTGGACAGTTTCTGAAAACATCAAAAATTATTTTTAATCGGTGTTTCCTCAGCTGGTGAGACGCGCCATCATGTTCCCTACACCGCCGAATTTCGTTTTCTGTAAAGTTGCAGAGAAGAATATTTTATTTATGGTGTCTATAACTATATTACGAGTTATTAACACAGGGGGGGGGGAAGGGGAGTGAAAAGGGGGAAAATTCGGTTTAATTGAGGTCCAAGGTCAATTTAGCCCCTTTACTCCTCTTCATTACTTCCTCCTCCTCTTCCTTCCCTTCCTCTCCCCTTCCTTTTCTCTCCTCCAAAAGCCAGGTAATCCCATATTGGTAACTTGGTGATGGATGAGGGGCGGGGGGGGAGGAGGAAAGGGAGATAAGGATAGAAACTAAAGGAAAGGAAGGAGAAGAACATGGAAGAGAAGGGGAGGAAAGAAGAATCAGGAGGGAGGAGGAAGAACGAGAAACCGAGGAGGAGGAAAATCTAAAATGAATTGGAGGAATAAAATCAAGAATAAAGATGAAGGAGGAGAGAGGAGAAGAAGGAGGAGGGAGGAGAAGGAGGAGAGGGAGGAGAAAGGAGGAAGGGAGGAAGGAGAGAGGGAGGAAGGAGGAGGAGAAAAGAAGGAGAGGAAGGAAGGAGGAGGAGGAGGAGGAGGAGAAAGAAGGAGAGGAGGGTGGGAGGAAGGAGGAGAGGGAGGAGAAAGAAGAGGAGGATGAGAAGGAGGGAGGGATGAAAGGAGAGGGGAGGATGAAGAAGGAGAGGGAGGAAGGGGAGAGGGAGGAGAAAGAAGGAGAGGGAGGATGAAAGGAGAGGGAGGATGAAGAAGGAGAGGAGGATGAAGAAGGAGAGGGAGGAAGGGGAGAGGAGGAGAAAGGAGAGGAGGAGAAAGAAGGAGGAAGAAGGAAGGGGGAGAAAGGAGGAGAGGGAGGAGAAAGGAGGAGGAAAGGAGGAGAGGGAGGAAGGAGGAGAGGGAGGAAGGAGGAGGAGGGGAGAAAGAAGGGAGAGGAGGAGTGGGAGGGAAGGGAGGAGAGGGAGGAGAAAAGAAGAGAGGAGGATGAAGAGGAGAGGGAGGATGAAGAAGGAGAGGAGGATGAAGAAGGGAGAGGAGGAAGGGGAGAGGAGAAAGAAAGGAGAGGAGGATGAAGAAGGAGAGGAGGGATGAAGAAGGAGAGGAGATGAAAGAAGGAGAGGGAGGAAGGGGAGAGGGAGGAGAAAGAAGGAGGAGGAGAAAGAAGGGAAGGAGGAGAAAGGAGGAGAAGGAAGGAGGAATAGCATCAAAAACCTCTACCCAAAATAAATTCAATCCTCTATTTTATTTATTCATCACCCTCATACCCTATTCCTCCACTCCCTCTGCACCTCTCATCTCTCACACTTCTAACCCTCTTCCCCCTCGCCCTCTTCCTCCTCCTCACCCCTCTCCCCTCTCCTCTGTACTTTTCCTTTGCTACGTTGGAATTAATCTTGAAATTCATAATAGATCAAGTGTTCTTAGTTCAGTAATTACAGCCTCTAACAGCCTTGACTTGGTGTGTGTGTGTGTGTGTGTTGGTGTGTGGCAGGTGTGTGTGTGGGGTGTGTGTGTGGGGGTGTGTGTGGGGTGGGTAGGTGTGTGTGTGTGTGGGGTGGGTGGGTGTGTGGTGTGTGGGGTGGGTGGGTGTGTGTGGGGTGGGTGGGTGTGTGGGGTGTGTGGGGTGGGTGGGTGTGTGTGTGGGTGGGTGGGTGTGTGGGGTGTGGGGTGGGTGGGTGTGTGTGTGTGGGGTGGGTGGTGTGTGGCAGGTGTGTGGGGTGGGTGGGTGCGTGGGTGTTAGGGGTGGGTGGTGTGTGGGGTGGGTAGGTGTGTGTGTGGGGTGGGTGGGTGTGGGGTGGGTAGGTGTGTGTGTGGGGTGGGTGGGTGTGTGTGTGGGGTGGGTAGGTGTGTGTGTGTGTGGGGTGTGTGTGTGGGGGGGAGCAGGTGTGTGTGGTGGGGGTGGGGGTGGGGGGCAGGTGTGTGCGTGGGGTGGGTAGGTGTGTGTGTGGCAGGTGTGTGTGTGTGTGTGGGTGCAGGTGTGTAGCAGGTGTATACATAGTACACTCTCACTGTCTCCCACACAGATCCTCTACACCTGTTCATCTACTACACTGTTAGTTATCACAGGACCAACCATTTCCGGAGCCTTACGTGTTGTTGAGGCTTCAGGTCCGCTCAATTATACACAGATGTAAACAAACCAGTGAGTAATGGAGACGCACAAGACACCACAACACGCCACAACACGCCACAAGACACCACAACACGTACAAAGACACCACAAGACATACAAAGACATACAAGACACCTGGAACATACAAGACACCACAAGACATACAAAGACACCACAAGACACAAGACACCACAAAGACACCACAACCATACAACAAACGCCTACAACACACCAAGACACCACAAGACATACAACACACAACACTACAACACACCACAACACATACAAGAGCCACAAGACACCACAAGACACCACAACACACACCAGCAACAACACACAACACATACAAAGACACCACAAGACACCACAAGACATACAAAGACACCACAAGACACCACAAGACACCACAAGACACCACAACACGCACAACACGCACAACACGCCACAACACACAAAGACACCAGAACACACAAGACACCACAACACACACAACACCACAAGACATACAAAGACACCACAAGACACCACAAGACACCACAACACCACAACACATACAACACACATACAACACGCCACAAGACACCACAAGACACCACAAGACACACAAGACACCACAAGACACCACAACACGCCACAACCGCCACAAACACGCCACAAGACACCACAGACACCACAAGACACCACAAGACACCACAAGACACCACAGAGGTTAAGTCTCCCAGAACTGTTGTTATTAGTGTTGTTTGTGATCTAGACGATGTACAATCAACTATGAGAAAATTCGCCGTGTTATTAATCTCCAACACCTTGCCTCTCTACCTCAGGACAACCCCCCCCTCCTCCCTATAGCCCAGGTGTGACTAACTAATGTCCACCTGTCTATAACCCCACCTGAGGAGTAAGCAAGCAAGCAGCGACCATCTACGTCTTAAAATGGTTCAGACAGACTGATAAAACCCCTCAGATCTATGT
>NW_024731665.1:0-42500 GCF_018991925.1 Homarus americanus | reverse complement strand
TCTTAGTTGTTATTTACGCTGTGACACGTCTTAGGGTGTAATAAATATCGATTTCTTTGTCAATAAAAGTTTGTTATGTGTGAGAGAGAAGGATTAATGGTATATACCAAGAGTGTTTCATCGTTTCTAAATGCGTTTTATGGTTAAATATAAGTAATACATCTGCTTTTTTTTGCCACTACGTTGTTTTGTAATGCGACGAACAAGGGAGAAATGTTGTCTTCAGGCTCAACTTGAGACGGTTTAAAATATGTTAATAATAAGAAATAAAGAAGACTAGAGAGAGAGAGAGAGAGAGAGAGAGAAGAGAGAGAGAGTCAGAGGGAGAGTAGGACACCTGTGTATTGACACCTGCCCACCTGTGTACCTCCCTCTGACCAGCCCATCATTCAGCTCTCCCTAATTGATGATGGATTCTGAAAGGCTCCAAGGCTTCATTGAAGCCTCCTCCTCCCTATCCCTCCCCTCCTCCCTCCCTCCTCCTATCCTCCTCCCTCCCTCCCCTCTATCCTCCCTCTCCTCTCTATCCCTCCCTCTCCTCTCCATCCTCCTCCCTCTCCTCTCCATCCCTCCCTCTCCATCCCTCCCTCCATCCCTCCCCCATCCCTCCCTCTCCCTCTCCATCCTCCCCTCTCCTCTCCATCCCTCCCTCTCCCTCCCCCTCCCTCCCTCCCTCCCTCCCTCCCTCCCTCCCTCTCCTCTCCATCCCTCCCTCTCCTCTCCATCCCTCCCTCCATCCCTCCCTCTCTCCCTCCCCTCCCTCCATCCTCCCTCTCCTCTCCCCTCCCCCTCCATCCCTCCCTCTCCCTCCCCCCTCCCTCCTCCCTCCCTCCCCTCCCTCCCTCCCTCCTCCCTCCTCCCTCCCTCCCTCTCCATCCTCCCTCTCTCTCCATCCCTCCCTCCATCCCTCCCTCTCCTCTCCCCCTCCCTCCATCCTCCTCTCCTCTCCCCCTCTCCATCCCTCCCTCTCCTCTCCCCCCTCCTCCATCCCTCCCTCTCCTCCCCTCCCTCCTCCCCCTCCCTCCCTCCTCCCTCCCTCCCTCCCTCCTCGTCAACATATCTAGTTCAGTTAGATTCTCAGACAAATTTCGTCTCCTAACTAGTACTAAGAGAACGCATCTAATTAAGGAAGAGTCTTAGTATTATTTTGACGCCATTATCGTATTTTATCTGTAAGTCAACCAGTCAAGTACACTCATATATCTAGACTTAAGAGAAATATTTATCGTAGTCACCTCTGAGAATAAATAACTTGGTCTACCCTATAAAGTACCTCCGTAGCGCTCGTTTTCTTTGATGGGGGGAACTACTGTATTATAAAACACTACTTTAGTTTGATACAGCAGCAGTTATAGGAGACATCAGTACCTGTATATATTTTTATTTATTTATTTATAGGGTTATATGAACTGTATTTTATGGGAGATTAGTAAAGAAATAGTTTAGGTCCCGTTTCGTTAGGTTAGGTTAGGTTAGGTTAGGTTAGACAGACAGACAGACAGACAGACAGACAGAATGGGGTGTGGGTGTTTGAATATGTAACTATTGTGGGCGTGTGGGCGTATTGAATGGGATGTGGGTATGAGGAGGTATGTGGGTGGTGTATGCGTCGTGTGTGGGTGTGGTATGGTAAGAGTGGGTGTAGACGCGTGTGGGTACATTAGGAAGCTACACAGGTGGGTGTGGGCGTGCGGATACCCAGACTAGCGCGCCCATAAACCCGTCACCGCTGGGAATGGACCACGCCCACCACGGGAGTAGCCTTGGCGTGGGTGTGGGCGTGGGAGGGCGTGTACCAACCCCGCTATTCTGAACTTCCTTTAATTCCCAATAATTTACTAATATTCAAATATAATTTTAATCGTAACTAATTTTGGCTTATTTGGACAACACTAATGAGGACTTAAATTTCGCGTTCTCTTGAGATACGTTTCGGGGAAGTATAAACATACCCGGGATTCGAACTCTGGGTCCCCGCGACGTGTGAGATGATTTACCTGTACACAGCCGCCAGGTAGCGAGGCATCTTGTTCACGCCGCTAAATTTAATGTCCACGAATGTGCACCATCAATCATATCTCCACAAGGGGGGGGAGAGGCTTACCTGTTGTTGCTCTCTCACACTGGTTCTCAGCAGGTGTAGAATTGCAGTCTGGTAATTAGCATAAAGCATAGCCGGGAGTGATTTACCTGAGTGAGTGCCAGAGTAGGGGTAGGGGGGGCAGGGGGAGAGTGGGAGAAAGTTGGGAAGAGAGGGAGAGGGGGTGAAAGGGAGAGGGGGTTAGTAAGGGAGAGTAAGGGAGAGGGAGTTTGGTGAGTGAAATTTAGCTGAAATTTTAGTTAATAATAATAATAATAATAATAATAATAATAATAATAATAATAATAATAATCTCTAATTCTTGACAATGACCTCAACAACAACAACAACAACAACAACAATTACTAACCCTTGACAACCAACCATCACCCTAGGCCCTGAAGCAGACAAATCTACCACAATCTACTGCTGTCATAACTACCATCTACCACAATCTACTGCTGTCATAACTACCATCTACCACAATCTACTGCTGTCATAACTACCATCTACCACAATCTACTGCTGTCATAACTACCATCTATCACAATCTACTGCTGTCATAATTACCATCTACCACACCCACTGCTCATGCTAACCACCATCTACCACAATCCACTGCCGTCATAACTACCATCTACTCACAATCCACTGCTGTCATAACTACCATCTACCAATTCAACATGTCATAACTTCACCATCTACCACAATCTACTGCTGTCATAACTACCATCTACCAGCGTCTACCGCTGTCATAACTACCATCTACCACAATCTACTGCTGCTCATAACCACCACATCTACCACAATCTACCGCTGTCATAACTACCATCTACCACAATCTACCGCTGTCATAACTACCATCTACCACAGTCTACTGCTGTCATAACTACCATCTACCACAATCTACTGCTGTCATAACTACCATCTACTACAATCTACTGCTGTCATAACTACCATCTACCACAATCTACTGCTGTCATAACTACCATCTACCACAATCTACTGCTGTCATAACTACCATCTACCACAATCTACTGCTGTCATAACTACCATCTACCACAATCTACTGCTGTCATAACTACCATCTACCACAATCTACTGCTGTCATAACTACCATCTTCCACAATCTACTGCTGTCATAACTACCATCTACCACAATCTACTGCTGTCATAACTACCATCTACCACAATCTACTGCTGTCATAACTACCATAACTACCACAATCTACTGTCATAACTACCATTCACCATAATCTACTGCTGTCATAACTACCATCTTCCACAATCTACTGCTGTCATAACTACCATCTACCAATCTACTGCTGTCATAACTACCATCTACCAATCTACTGCTGTCATAACTACCATCTACCACAATCTACTGCTGTCATAACTACCATCTTCCACAATCTACTGCTGTCATAACTACCATCTACCACAATCTACTGCTGTCATAACTACCATCTACCACAATCTACTGCTGTCATAACTACCATCTACCACAATCTACTGCTGTCATAACTACCATCTACCACAATCTACTGCTGTCATAACTACCATCTACCACAATCTACTGCTGTCATAACTACCATCTACCACAATTCACTGCTGTCATAACTACCATTCACCACAATCTACTGCTGTCATAACTACCATCTACCACAATCTACTGCTGTCATAACTACCATCTACCACAATCTACTGCTGTCATAACTACCATCTACCACAATCTACTGCTGTCATAACTACCATCTACCACAATCTACTGCTGTCATAACTACCATAACTACCACAATCTAAAGCTGTCATAACTACCATCTACCACAATCTACTGCTGTCATAACTACCATCTACCACAATCTACTGCTGTCATAACTACCATCTACCATCCTCTCTGACCTATGCTAGTTTATCTTGGTGACGAGCTAGTGAGGAGAGCAATAGCCTTGGTATCGTTAGTTACGCCTCCTAGTTAAGGGGAAGAGGGGTGGTAAAGGGTGAAAGAGGAAGGGGTTTAGTGAAGGGGAGAGGAGAGTTAAGGGGAAAGGGGTAATGAGGAAAAAGGGTAGGAATAAGGGGAGAGGTGGAGTAATTAAGTTAACCTAACCTAACCAAAACCCAACCTAACCTAACCCAACCTAACCTAACCAAACCTAACCTAAACCCAACCTAACCTAACCAAACCAAACCTAACCTAACCTAAGCTAAGCTAAACATCGTACTTGAGTTAAAAATACAACATACCTTCAATACATCTCAGTTTTAAATTAGCTCTTAGCAATATTGTTATTTATCGACGCACATTACTCGAGAGGAGACGAACATACCACCACGTGTCGACGCTGCTGTTAACTTGTGGTATTTTCGGCATATATCGAGCCTCAGGATTTAGTGTGGTAGAGGGTCCGAGATGACAAGGAGTGGGCGTGGAGGGGTGAGGGGGGGGTAGGAGAGGTAGTTTGGGGTGATTTCTGGAGAGTGTGAGGGGTGGGGAGGGATGGGGAGGGGTGGGGAGAGGTAGGGAGGGTGGGGAGGTATGGGAAGAATTTTTAGACGGTAATGGTGGGTGGAGAGGTGGTTGGTACTAGACAGATAGACAGACAGACAGACAGACAAGGTTGATGTGGTAGGAGATGGAGGTGGACACGTGTAAGGTTAGGAATAGGATATGGTAGTGGAAGGATATGTTAGGACACGTGTAGAGTGGGAAAGACAAATGTACTACAAGGAAGTTAGGACACGCGTATTGGTTGGTTTAGGACACGTGGGTGAGAGGAGGGTGGGGGTGAGGAGGGGCCTTGGGTGTGAGGGTTGGTTATAGGACACGTGTGAAGATGGGTTTAGGACACGCGTAAAGGGGAAGGTTAGGACACGCCTAGATGGTGGTAGGGACACGTGTGGGGGGTTTAAAACATGTGTGGAGATGAAATGGGGAAGTGTGAGGGAGGAGAGGAAGAGGAGGGAAGGGAGGGGAAAAGAAAGAGGAGGAGGAGGAGGAGAGAACAGGGAAGAGAATAAAGAGAAGGAGGAGAGAGAGAAAGGAAAGAAAAGAAAGCAAGAGGAAGCGGAGAAAGAAGGAAGACGAGAGAGGAGAAGATGAGGAGATAATAGAAGGGAGGAGGAAGAGAAAGAAAGAAGGAAAAGAAAAGAAAGAAAGAAGGAGGAGGAGGAAGAGAAGGAGGAAAGATGAGGAAGAAGGAGGAGAGAAGGAGATGGAGGGTTTTGAGTGTAAAGAGTATAGCAGAACATTTACCTCGCATGTGTCGAGAGCTGTCATACGTATCATCCCCTCCCCTCCCCTTCCCTTCCCCTCCCCCCTCCTTCCCCCTCCCTTTCCCCTCCTTCCCCCTCCTTCCCCCTCCCTTCCCCTCCCCTTCCCCCTCCCCTCCCCTTCCCCTCCCCCTTCCCCTCCCCTTCCCCCCCCTCCCCTTCCCCCCTCCCCCCTTAAGGAAGAGAGATACACACACACACACATGGGTAAAAGCCACCACTTTGTAAGAGATTTTGACCCTTATCTCAGGAGTCCTAAAGGTTCACAGGTGTTTCTTGAAGACAGTGTGGGTTAGGGTTTTATTATAGACAGGAAAGTTCCTGTCATTTTACTGTCAAAAATGTCCCCCCCACCCACCTAAAAGTACGTATTTGAGGCTTCTGTCACCAACTACACTGTTCTAGGCTATTTTTTTTTGGGAGGGAATTTGTTCCCTAAATCAAACCTGACGTGATTGGATGAGAATGAAATACGAAGAAAAACAAGAATAAATTATAAAGAGAAAGTAATGATGATTTTTAGAAGTGAGAGAGAGAGAGAGCTGTTTGTACCCCTTGAAAATATAACAGAAAATGGACGAGCCGTGACGTGCAGACTGACGGACACACACACACACGCACACACACACACACACACACACACACAGGAGGTAGAAGGTTGAGGAAGAGATGTAAAAAAGAAAAAGAAAAAAGGGAGGAAGAACTAAGGAATTTATTGTGTCTTTAGTTTACCATATTTATATTCTCTCTCTCTCTCTCTCTCTCTCTCTCTCTTTTCTCTTTGTTATTATTGCATATTTTCCTTCTTATTTACGTTCGGGTAATTTCAACGACTAATCACATCCCTCCTTCCCTCCTTCCCTCCTTCCTCCTTCCCTCCTTCCCTCCTTCCCTCCTTCCTTCCCTTCGTGACACTACAGTAGGTGAGTGCCACGTAGGCCTGGCACCCTCTAACCTGCCCTAGGCCTGAGTTGCCACATCTCACCCTTTTGTTTACAGTGCCATCTGCTGGGTGTGGTCAGTGAGTGTTGATGGTGTGGGTGTGGGTGTGGTGTGTGTGGGTGTGGGTGTGTGGGTGTGGGTGTGGTGTGTGGTCAGTGAGTGTTGATGGTGTGGGTGTGTGGGTGTGGGTGTGTGGGGTGGTGTGTGGTCAGTGAGTGTTGATGGTGTGGGTGTGGGTGTGTGGGTGTGGGTGTGTGGGTGTGGTCGTGGTGATGGTGTGGGTGTGGGGTGGTGTGTGGGTGTGTGGGTGTGGTGTGGGTGTGTGTGTGTGGGTGTGGGTGTGGGTGTGTGGGTGTGGGTGTGTGGCAGAGAAAGAGTGAGTGAGTGAGAGGAAAGAGGAAATGAGAGGAAGAGAGATGGAGAGAGAGAAAGAGAGAGGGAGAAAGACAGAGACGAAGAGAGGAAAAGAAAGAAAGATGGAGTGATGGAGAGACAGAAAAAAGAGTGAGAGAGATGTGGTGGGTAGAGAGGGAGAGGTGTGAGGGGGGAGAGAGGGAGGGAGAGTGTAGAAAGGTGGGCGGCAGGGAATAGACATGTTGTGTCAGGCCGCCCACAAACCCGCCAATTACAGACCTGGAGAAAGATTCCATTTGGTGGGCGGCTGACTCCTCTGGGGGGTTGCTAGGGTGGTAAATGGTGGCTAGGGGTGGTAAGGGGTGGCTAGGGGTGGTAAAGGGTGGCTAGGGGTGGTAAATGGTGGCTAGGGGTGGTTAAGGGGTAGGGGTGGTAGAGGATGTCTAGGGGTGGTAAATGGTGGCTAGGGGTGGTTAGGGTAGGGGTGGTAAAAGGATGTCTAGGGGGTGGTAAAGGGTGGCTGGGGTGGTTAAGGGGTGGGGTGGTAGGATGTCTAGGGGGTGGTAAATGTGGCTGGGGTGGTGTTGGGTGGTGGTGGGTGGTAAATGGTGTGAAAAGAGATGGTTAAAAGGTGTACAGGGTAGAATAAAGGGAAGGGAGAATAAGAAAAAGAAGGGAGAAAGTGGGGAAGAATTAATAAGGAAGGAGAAAGATGAGTAAGAGAAAGGACATGAAGAGGAAGACATTAAGGAGGAAGAGGAGGAATTAGAAAAGGGAAGAAGATGATAAGTAAATGATAGACCATAGACAGGTAGGAGGAGGAGAGGAGGAGTTGAAAGAGGGTGAAAGGACGAAAAAAGAGGAATAAAGAAGGAGAGAGAGAGAGAGAGAGAGAGAGAGAGAATATCAAACACTCATCCAAAAAACGATCTAACCCTGTAGACAACACCACCATGAAGAAACAATAGACGATCGCCAAGTGCCCATGACAGCCGTGGATAAAGGATTTAGACACACTCCCCCACCTGCCTGGGATCAACACTCTGTTTATACAAGGTGTCGTCCGCTTATTGTTTCTGACGGGGAGAACAACAGGTATTAGACAGTGTAACAGGTGATGAGAGGTTGAGTGGGGGGAGAGGGGAGGGGGGAGAGGGGAGAGGGAAGAGAGAGGAAGAGGGAGAGATAATGGAAGGAGGGATATAGTAAACGATGTAAGGATTTAAGTTAACTATTATTTCCAAACGTCAAGACAATGTGTGTTGGTAGAGCTATTAACCAGTCTGGTGTTGGTGTGTTGTTGTTGTTGTTGTTGTTGTTGTTGTTGTTGTTGTTGTTGTTGTTGTTGTTGTTGTTGTTGTTGTTGTTGTTGTTGTTGTTGTTGTTGTTGTTGTTGTTGTTGTTGTTGTTGTTGTTGTTGTTGTTGTTGTTGTTGTTGTTGTTGTTGTTGTTGTTTTGTTGTTGTTGTTGTTGTTGTTGTTGTTGTTGTTGTTGTTGTTGTTGTTGTTATTGTTGTTGTTGTTGTTGTTGTTGTTGTTGTTGTTGTTGTTGTTGTTGTTTGTTTAAATAAGGAGATAAAGAAGAGAAAGATAGATTGAAAGAATGATGATGGGAAGGAAGGAAGGAAAGAAGAAGGAAGAGATGGACGAAGAGAGAGGTGGGTGAGGGATAGGTAGGAAAGAGGGAAGGAATTTGAGGGAGGAAAGGGATGGAAGCAAAGGATGTGAGGGGAGATAGAGAGAGAGAGAGAGAGTCTACTAAAGGAAACAATTAAGGTGAGAGGGGGGAGGGGAGGCGGGGGAGAGATGGGGGGTGAACACAGCACTTCCCTCACCTATTGAGAGGTGATGAAAGCTCCTCCTCCCCCTCCTCCCCCCTCTCCTCCCCCTCCCTCCCCTCCTCCTCCCTCTCCTTCTTCTTCTTCTTCTTCTTCTTCTTCCCACACCCTTTCCTGTTCCTTCCTCCTTTTTCCTCTTATCTCTTCCTTCCTGTCCTCTACGGTAAGGAAGAGGGAAAGACATGAACAAGAAGGAAGAGGTAGAGGAAGGCAGGAGGAGGAGGAGAAGGAGGAGGACAATATAATGATGATGATAACTAGAATATACAATCCTCTCTCTCCTCCAGTGCGAAGCCAAAGTCAGAGCCAACGTCAAGGTTCGAGACGAGGAAGGTGACGATACATCCCAGTTATCATTAGTTCCCACTAAATGGAATCTCCTCTCACCGACCACGCTTTCAGGGGGGGAGGTGGCATTTCCTTTTTTTTACCTGATCAAAAGAACTTGCCAAGATGAACAAATTATCTTAACATTGTTCATTTGTTCTCAATTTTTTTCTTTTCCTTCCGTATTTTTTTTTCCCCGCTGGGTAAGATAGTGTTGAGTGAGTGGTGTTCGGATGTGTTATTTATGGCTTCCGTCTGTGTGGAGTTTAGTGTTTCATTTATGTTGAGAGGTAGAGTGTTGTGTGTGTACAGGAGTGGATAGCATAGTAGTGTTTTGTTGGGTTGTGTGGAACGAGAGGTGATGTGGATGAGGTGGATATCTCAGGTCGTGTTGTGGATGGGAATAGAGAGAGAGAGAGAGAGAGAGAGTCAATTAAAGCGCTTACATTAAAAGCATACACACGCCATTGAACGATTTTTGTGCTTAATTGAATGAATACTGATCAACCTGTGTACATAATTTTTGTTTCGTTACAGCAACAACCACAACAACCACCACAACCACCACAACAACCACAACAACAACAACAACCACCACAACAACCACCACAACAACCACCACAACAACAACCACAACAACCACAACAACCACCACCACAACAACCACAACAACCACAACAACCACAACAACAACCACAACAACCACCACAACAACCACAACAACCACAACAACAACCACAACAACCACAACAACAACCACCACAACCACCACAACAACCACCACAAACCACCACAACAACCACAACAACCACCACCACAACCACCACAACCACAACAACCACAACAACCACCACAACAACAACAACAACCACAACAACCACAACAAAAACAGTGCGACAATGTCAATAACTCTGTGGTGCCATAAATGTTTGATTCATTATATAAATATTTAATTCATCGGTTATAGAGTTTGTATTAATTCCGTGAGTAAACTTGGAGAAATAGAATGGGCTTCTCTTTGATACGGGAACATTCCAACATTATTCACAACTTTTTTTTAAATGAGTCTCAGAGAGTCTTTTGAAAGCTACTAAACAAAACCCCCGGCCCGCTATATACTTTTTATTTTCTACTCTACAAAGAGGCGGGAAAAAATTAGCATTTTTGTGTATAAATTCTTGCAATATAATTTTGTTTCCCCTCTGTTAAAAAAATGTTTACCAAGTATATGAAGACTTAATTACACCATGGCAACGTTGCTTACACACTCCCAGCTGACTTTGCCCGCGTAAATTTGAATAACATATTGTACTGTTCACTTTTTTTGTGTTTGAAAATTAATGATGGCCATCAAAAGAGCGGGAAATAATGAAGGGAAAAAAACCCTAGAGGAAGTTAAAAGGGTGGACCCCATCATAAAAATGGAAGAACAAACAGTGTGGGTAAATTAGAAGACCACTACAAAGCTGGTCCAATATGGCTGTAACCCCCCCCATCCTCCCACTCCCGCCGCCACCAACCCTCGACATGAAATTTTCTCTCTTATTTTCATATTTTAATCCCCTTCCGTCCTTCTTCCACCTTTATCCTTTATCCTAATCATCAAAACATTCCCTCCCTCTGGTTATTATATTATCTAAATACCTATCAACGCTTTGGAATTTGTGAATTTGACGGGAAATTAAGTGCGGGTGATGAGTGAGGAGGTACCGAGTCGCTGTAAACACGGCCGACCGAATGAACATATCTGAAACGGTCGCCTCAATCTGCCTCTTCCTCCCCCTCCCTCCCCCTCCTCCCTCCCTCTCCCCTCCCGACCCACAAAAGACATTGAAGGATTTTCAAATTAATTTCAATGGGATTGTCAACTCGCGATCTTCCTTAGACTCTTTGAGAGTTGATTAAATCATGTCTGTGGGACACTCTGGTAGAGTTTGGACTGAGAGAGAGAGAGAGAGCGAGAGAGAGAGAGAGCGAGAGAGAGACAGAGAGAGAGAGAGTTGCATTTGCTCGATCATACTTGTCGTTCGCTTTGTGTTGAGGAGGTTAGTGTGTGTGTGTGTGTGTGTGTGTGTGTGTGTGTGTGTGTGTGTGTGTGATCCTGCTTAATGATATCAAGTCACAAGTGGACTTTATTCTCGGGTGACGTCCACTTTACGGCGGGAAAGGAATTACGTCTGTTTATTTTAGCTATGATCACCGTCCCTCCGTGTGTAATGGTCAGCGTCCTCGCAAGCCAGCGGACCTGAGTTCGATCCTCAGGCAGGGTGAAACTATGGGCAAGTTTCTTTACGCCATTTGCCTCTCTTCTACCCAGCAGTAACTGGGAACCTGGATGTTAATCGATTTGCGGATCGTGTACCGGGGTAATGGTTAGCCAGTGCAGTTGGCGAGTTGTCCGGTCTTCTCGGACTATTCCTTGACACTGGGTCATGCAGCTCGTTAACTCAGGGTGTGGTTGTTGTGTTGGCGACAGCTTCTACACCTTAACAAATTCACGCCTAGGAGGCCCTTGGGTCGGCTTCCATTATTTATTAATAGATGCAAGTCCACAAAAAGAATATTTTTGTTTCACTAAATATTCAAAAGATGTTAATGATAAGTAATACCACAGTGAAGTAGATTTATCAGTACAAGGCCAGGTGAGGTACCAGGTAAGGGCCAGGTGAGGGCCAGGTGAGGGCTAGGTGAGGGCTAGGTAAGGGCCAGGTGAGGGCCAGGTGAGGGCTAGGTGAGGGCTAGGTAAGGGCCAGGTGAGGGCCAGGTGAGGGCTAGGTAAGGCTTACTTTACTCGTCCTCATCAAAGACTGGCCAACGACTGCACCTCCGGCGAAATGTTATGTAACCTAAGATACCGTCAACTGCTATACCTAACGCGATGGGCAATTATAGACGAGTAGTGTGTGTGTGTGTGTGTGTGTGTGTGTGTATGTGCGTGTGTGTGGAGGCGTGTGTGTGTGAGGCGGGTGTTGGTGTTAATAATAATAATAATAATAATAATTAACGGTTTATTGAAAGAGCTTGGCAGCCAGAAGGCTGAAAATATACAGTTACATATTTGGGGAATGGGTTACGAATTACAAATAATATACAAGTGACATAAGTGACACAAATAAGACATATAGTAACTTAGATGGGGATCAGCTCAAAATACAGTTCATTTCAACATAGTGACAGTGTAAGGAGCAGTGTTTACTGGGAGTGAATACACTGATTTATTACATGTTATTGATAATTTTAACAATGGTTGGGACTGGGCTGTTCTTATAGCGATCAGTTCGTGCACGTATGGGCTGGATGCGGTTGTGGTGTCGAACAGCAATTCTCGGACAGGGGATCTCAGGTGGTAGTAGGGGCCGGTGTCGGGGATGGTGTAGAAGCTTCTTACCAAATTTGCAGATGAGGCCGTGGTGATGGTCAGTGAGAGTCGAAAGGGTCAGTGTGTTGAGCGCTTCTTGATATGTGGAGCAGGAAGGGGAGAGAATAATCTTGCATGCCCTCTTTTGCACTTTTTCTAGGTGTTTACGTTGTGTGGCATTTAGGGAGGAAGACCAGGTGGGGGAGGCATAGGTGAGCTTGGGAAGTATGAATGTTGTGTAAACACTGAGGAGCTTGTGTGCAGGAACTCCGAGGGACTTGAGTCGGCGGAGGAGGTGGAGACGGAAACTGGAGGATTTGGCAACTTCACTGACGTGTGGTTTCCAATTTAGTTTGTTGTCTATGGTGACGCCGAGGAGCTTCGTGGAATCTACAACCTGGAGTGTGTTCGGACCTAGGGTAATGGAAGGAGGTGGGACAATGTCGGAGGAGAGGTTGATGTGCATAACCATTGTCTTGGTATGGTTGATGGTGACATGGTTGTTGGTGGCCCAGTTTTGGAGACTGTTCAATAAATCCTGAAGGGCGGTATAGTTGGGAGCGGAATTGTTGACGCTGATCCCAATGGTGGAGTCGTCGACATATTTCCAGCGAGCAGGGGCTTCTCTTAGGGCATCATTGATGAGCATAAGGAAGCAGAGTGGTCCCATCTTGGTGCCTTGGGGACGCCACAGGTGAGTGACTGAAAGGTGGAGACAGCCCCTCGGAAGCGTACAGCTTGGCGTCGGTCACTGAGGAAGTCTGTGTGTATTCCAATTTCTGATTGGTGGAAAGACCTTTTTTCCCTTTAAGATCATCACTAATATATTAAACTCTAACCCAATCCAACTTAACCTAACCTAACCTAACCTAACCTAATCAATAAGGAGAGTGACGCAACACGCCTGTCTCTTTGTCTGCCAAAACCAGGTGTGACGTCACGGTGGGGCGGGACCTGCTTAATGCTTCCCTATTTGTTGTTGTTGGGGAGGAGGAGGGGAGAGGGAGGGGGAGAGGGGAGGGGGATAGGGGAGGGGGAGACAGAATACCCTCAAGTGAAGATTTTGAGTAGAATTTATTGTAAAATCTCTCTACGTGCTGTCAGAGGTCACGTGGTTGCCAGCTGTTTGTGACGTCATAAAGGGGCTGGTTGGAGAAATCTGGTGTTAATTGCCTGTACACTCTTTAAAGGTTTCTGGGGGAATTTGTGGGGAATTTTTCAAAGTTTTAGGGGAATTTTGGGGAAATATACTGTGACTTTTGGGGTTTGGTGGGGGAAAATATTTAGTGTTGGTTAATATGTGAGAATTATTTTTTGTGTTAATGAATTTACTTCTGTTAAAGATGAAAATAAGACAGACAGACAGACAGAGACAAGCAAATGGAGAGACAGAAACAAAAGGAAATCAAAACAGAAATCGACTGGATGATATACAGAAAACCAGACACAGACAGAGAAAAAGAGGGAAGGACAGACAGACAGACAGACAGACATAAGGTTACTTCCAGAGGGGACGGGGGAGGATGAGAGGGAAAGGGGAGGAGAGGGAAGGGGAGAGGGAGGTGGAAGGAGAGGGAGGTGGAAGGAGAGGAGGTGGAAGGAGGTAGAAGAGGGAGAGGGAAGGACAGCGACCGTGCCACAAATTACCCACAGTTCTCCCAGCAAGGTCACTACTCTCACCCTCCCCGTCGATCATCCTAGCTCATCCTAGCCTCCTCATCCTAGCCTCATCCTAGCCTCTCATCCAATCCTCACCACCACCCACCCACCTCACCACCACCACCCTCCCCACCACCACCACCCTCCCCACCACCACACCACCCCCCTCTCCCCACCACCACCACCCTCCTCACCACCACCACACCTCCCCACCACCACCAATCCCTCCCCACCACCACCACACCCCCACCACCACCACCACCTCTCCCCCACCACCACCCCAATCCTCCCCCACCACACCTCACCACCACCACCTCCCACCACCACCACACCTCCCTCACCACCACCACACCTCCCCCCACCACACCTCCCCACCTCATCACCACCCTCCCACCACCACCCTCCCCACCACCACCACCACACCTCCCCCACCACCACCACACCTCCCATCACCATTTTCCAAAAGTCCGTCAAAATCTCTTTCCTCCTCTTATTCACACCTCCTCCTTCCCTCCCCTCTCCCCTCCTCGCCATATTTAAAACCATCAAAGCCTACGAACCTAAAAGTTTCTATCCGGGTTTTATCCCTCTTGGCGCGTATTGTCCCGCCCATTCCTGTTCCCCTGTTCACGCCGAGATATCATCATAGGCTTTGTGCCGATTGTTCCGGTCCCCTGTTCATCATGAAAGGGAGAATTTCCGATTTCGAGATGGGTAATTTGGTGCGTGTTTAGGTTTTTTCTTTTTTTAATTTATTTTTTTTGGGTCTATCTCTTTGTTTTATATTTGAGTGAGAGATAATACTTTCTTAATTTTCTACTGTGGTTGGGAATAGAGAGAGAGAGAGAGAGAGAGAGAGAGAGAGAGAGAGAGGGAGAGAGAGAGAGAGAGACGACGGTTCTGTACTATGCGACGACATCGATGTAAACATTGAGGAGGAGGTAAACATCACCATGGAGAAATAAACGTGGAGACAATTACGGAATAGGTGATAGAAAGAGAGAGAGAGCAAGAAAGAGAGAGAGAGAGAGAGAGAGAGAAACTTATCCACCGTTTCACCAGCCTTGTACACGCCTGTCGAAGCCCACGTAATACAGTAATCCATCACTTGGTAACGGCGCCACTGTTTCTCTCTCGCACCCCGGGAATCAAGCGACACACTACAGTCCCCTTCTTTTGCTTTTATTTCATTGACATTTCCTCCTCTCTTTATCTCTCATTTTTCTTTCTTTTCTTAGAGATTACTTTCATCATTTTCTCATCTATAATGGCGTTAGTTCTGGTTTGGTTTAGTTATTTTATAGATGATTGTCAGTCCACGTAATCAAGCGAGAATCTATACTCCTACGGTTTTCTTTTGTTAGTATTTTCTCTTCATTTTCTCTTTCTTTTCTCATTATTTCATTATTCTTCCTTTCTATTCTCTTTCAATATTTATTTTGTGTTTGTTTTCATCGTCTATTTCTTTTTAGTTTATTATTCGCATTTATTATTATTTTGCCCTCGCACTCGGGAATCAAGCGAGACTCTATAGTCAATTCATAGACCAATTATTGCTGCTATGGTTGGGGTCTCTCTCTCTCTCTCTCTCTCTCTCTCTCTCACCGAATATACACTGTTTATTCATTTATGTCTCTTCTTCTTCTCTTTTCACTTCCTCCATTGATTATCCATATTCATTTGTTTCCGTCTTTCTTCCTTCACGTAACACTATCTTGCCCCGGATGATGGAGTGTTGAGGGGGGTGTGTGTGGTCACTGTATAGGAAAATGGCCCTTATTGTGACGTATACAGGTGTGGTTTGTTTGTTTGTTGTTGTTTAGTTGTTGTTGTTGTTTTTTGTTAATTCTCATGTTGCGTGTTGTTGTTTTTCATTATATTTTTTTGTATTTTTAAGCCTTTTTTTTTTACCTCTTCCTCTCCCATCTTCTTCGCTCTTCCTTCTCCTCTTCTCTCCCTAGCACCTCTCTCCTCCCTCTTCCCCAATTTCTCTCTTTCTCCATCTCTTCCCTCTCTCCCTTCCGTCTTATTCATCATTTTAATTAATCTTGATGTAAACAATAGCTGACAACTCCCACCCCCCTTCCTTCCCCACCCCCTTCCCCTCCCTCCTCTGTCCACTCTTCCTCCCCCCACCACCCTTCCACCTGATCAATCTTCTGCTTTGCATTTTAGACCCTACCTCCCCTCCCCACTACTCCCTCCCCCTCCCTCCCCCCCCTTCCCCCTCCACTCCCTTCCCTCCACCCTTCCCCCTCCCTCCCCTTCCCCCACTCCCTTCCCCTGCTTCAGCATCACATATATAAACACACATAAACGATATTGAGGGTGGTGGTGGCTTACTGTCCCTCCCTCCTCTTTCTCTCCCTTCCCCCTCCCTTCTTTCTCTTCCTCTTCCTAGTCCTTCCTCTTCCCTTCCCCCTCCATATTTTCCTTCTCTCATCCCCCCTCTCTAGGTTAGTTAGAGAGGGGGGAGAGGGTTAATTTGACTCCTTTTCACCCCCTAATATATGAAATGGGGGGTATGTGTGATTTGTACTACCCCCTATTATACTAAATATATCCCCCTCTTTATGACCTACCCATGTACATTAAATCCCCTATTCCCCCTATTTTAAACCTAACCTAACCTAACCTAACCTAACCTACCTATTACACCTCTTACATCACCCTATTTTTTTTTATCTTTCCTCCCCACATTTTCATTTACTTCCTGACTAATTTCCCCCCACCTATTTATCCCACCTATTACACTGATCATCTCCCTATTAATGTGCCTATTTTTTCTCTCTCTCTCTCTCTTATCTCCCCTCATATCCCCCTCCTCCCCCCATATTACCTCCCCTCATTTCATCATCTCTCCTCATCTCCCCAATTTAAATCTCCTCCTCGTAGGATTCTCGAGTTCTCCCTCCCCCTCTCTCCCCTCTTCCTCCCATCTCTCACTTACAATAATCATCATCCACGCCCTCTCTCCTCATCCACCATCCACTCACTATCTTCGCTACTTCAAATCGCCATCCATTCATCATCCATTTCTCTCTCCTGCAGTGGGCCACGGGGTAGGCCTAGCCAGGTGTCCTCCTCCACTCGTCATAGGCCTACCTTAGATGTCCTCACCATCAAGAGGTAATTTACGACTCCGCCGCTGCCTGCATGTGGCGCTGGTGTCAGGTTTCTGGTGACACTTGGCAACTATTTGTTTACATCATCACATCCCGTTTTGACGTCACGGGCGGGAGTGGCATATATATATATTCGTGGTATGTGGGCGTGGTATGTGGGCGTGGTATGTGGTATGTGGTATAAGGACGTGGTATAAGGGCATTGGTGTCTGGGTACAGTATTAGGGCATTATTTTCACCTTAAAAGGATGAATTCATTAACAAAATCTATTATCCTCACTGAGTGTATATTTATGTAGACTTATTATCCTCACTGAGTGGTAAGGAAGTGGAGGGAATGAGGTTGGGGGTGGAGGGAAGTGGAGGGAATTAGGTGGAGTGAATGGAGTGGAGGGGTCAGCGTGATAATAGCCTCTAGCCCAGCCTTTCAACTACCTTACGTCGTGCGAAATTGATTATGATTGATTGTGTAGTAAGTTGGGGCGTTTGACCCAGCTTTATTCAACTCTTCATCTTTATTCAACTTCCTGTACTTTATTATTATTATTATTATTATTATTATTATTATTATTATTATTATTATTATTATTATTATTATTATTATTAAAATCCCAGACTATTTTTTATTTTAATTTGAGTCCGTATCCCACCACCTCACATTTCGATTCCCAGGATGGTGTATTTACCCACCTGTTTATCCTTCACTGAATAGAGTAAAATAAATGTGTATCGTCATTTAAATCCCAGTGTAAAGGAGGGAAATATTGACTCTGTATAACAAGTCATTAGCAGATAATTAGCATCAATTAACACAGAGGATGTTGGAGTGGTCAGGTAGTGAGTTTGGTCGTTAGTGTAATGTCCTGGGAAAAAAAAATATTAGATTTATAGTGAGCGAGGCGACAGTTGCCAGTTTGGGATTATGTGTTTATTTAAGAGTTGTGATGACGCTAATGATGACTGATAATAATAACAATAATAATATCATCACCAGAATACAACAATAATAATAATGAACGGATATAAACACTGCCAGCGAACCATTACCTAGTTCTATCTTATTTTCAACCATCTTAGGATAATCACTTCATAACTTACTACCAGGCTGTTACCTAACTACCCACTAAACAGCTGTGGATCATGCAGGAGGTGATTCAACGATCCATTTCACTAGAGAAGTTTTCCCCGGCACCAAAGCGCTCCCCAGGTGACGTCACGGCTCATAAATCCGCCTAAAATTCGGTTCCAGTCGGCAGAGGAATATTTTGTTTCGCTGTCATAAATCAGTGTGAGTTGTGGGGGGCGAACTGGCCGTCAGATTCATCATTTGTAATCCTCGCTCGACCTTAAGTGACCCATAATTTGACCCTAACAGACAAGAATGTCCCGAAATGTCTTAAATTTCTGGCGTGGGGTCGAGTGGTCCGGTACGATATCATTTTCTTCGGCTGGCAGCGGTGGTTAGGTTAGGTTAGGTTAAGGTGGGAATTACTCTGCCAGACGTAGGAGTAATGTGAGTTTAAACATTATACAATATATTATTATTTAAAATCATTGGGTAGTCGTTATTATTTATTATTATAATCTTGTTTATTTGAAATCATTTGATGTGATGGAAGAAAATATAGAAATGTTAAATCGTATTCTCTCTCTCTCTCTCTCTCTCTCTCTCTCTCTCTCTCTCTCTCTCTCTCTCTCTCTCTCTCTCTCTCTCTCTCAACCTTCACCCAGGGTGACAACAATTAGCCCTTAACGAGAGAAACAGAGATTCCAGTGACCTTCATTTGTTTCTCACTGCCTGACCCCTGACCTCCAACCCCCTCCTTCCCTCCCCTCCCCTTGGATGGGAGGAGGATAGACAAGCTTACCCTCGTCAGTATAGGATAGGAGACACATGGATAGGTATGGATAGGCAGGACATCCCCCTCCCCCTCCCCTCTCTCCCTCACCTACGTGTGAGGAGACAGATAGGCAGACGGAAGGACAGACGGACGGATAGATAGACGACGGATGATGGATGAAGAGGCTAGATTGATCGTATCCCAAGACTTCATCCATCAGGGGACACGAGGAGAGACCTGAGGACACGTGTGTTGGGGGGTAAACAAATGGCTAGGACACGTGTCAGAGAGAGAGAGATAAAACAAACAAAAACAAACAAACACCTCCTGACACGAGACGCCATTAGCAACAAAAACACCCCTCGTCCTCCCGCCCTCGCCCTCCCGCCCCTCCTCCCCCCTCACTGTTGTTCCCTTACCGTCAAGAGGCCGGATAATGGTGTGAGGTGTTAACCCATTTACACTGCTCACCCATTAGAGTCACCCTTAGTGTCAGCAACGGATAATGGCTGACGGCGTTTAGGTTAGTCGTCAGGATTTGTGTCAGCTCTTGGGTTGATGAGGTTGGGCGGGTGATTGTCAGCTGGGTGGTGTTGTTGTGTCAGCCGGTGATAATGAGGTGGTCAGGAGAGAGAGAGAGAGAGAGGTCAGGAGGGTCAGTAGACGACATTCTTGTCTCTCCATCCATCTTGTAGGAGACGTTACCTCCTGACACACACCTGTTGTCTTTGGGGGGAGGAGGGAGGAGAGGAGGAGGGAGGAGGTGGGATTTTGGGTGGAAGAGGTTGGAGGAGGATTTGGTGATGGGAGGAGGAGCAAAGGGAGTAGGGGAGGTGAGGGGAGGGGTGGGGAGGTAAATGGTTGAGGGGAGATAGTGAGTAAGAGGAGGAGTAGGGAGGAAGGAAGGAAGGGAAGATAGGAAGGAAGGAAGGAAGAAAATGTGAGTGTGGGAATGAAACACACACCTACACCACACACACACACACACACACACACAACACACACACACACACACACACACACACACACACACACACACACACACACACACACATCAACACACACACACACACAACGACCATAACAAAAACAAGAACAACAACAAGAGTTTCCCGCCATCACCAATGTTTACACACGATCAGCTGATGAGTAGAGTGACCCGTAATTATCACGCCGGCAGGTAAAACACAACACACTCATTGATGATAATTGTCGTGTATGAATGTCGCTGCGTTAGGTTAGGTTAGGTTAGGTTAGGTTAGGTTAGGTTAGGTTAGGTTAGGTTAGGTTATGGTTTGGTTAGGTTAGGTTAGGTTAGGTGGAAGGCTGCCTGCTCAGCGTTCCATACATCAAACCATAACCTAACCATAACCTAACCTAAACTAACCTTACCAAACCAAACCTAACCTAACCCAACCTACATACAGACTCGGTAAATATTTTTGTACCTGAGCTGAGAGGGAGGAAGAGGGAGAGTGTGAGCTGAGAGAAGGAGGAGGAGGAGGAGGAGGAGCTGAGAGAAGGAGGAGGAAGAGGGAGAGTGTGAGCTGAGAGGAAGGCGGAGGAGGAGGAGGAGCTGAGAGAAGGAGGAGGAAGAGGGAGGTGTGAGCTGAGAGAAAGGGAGGAGAGAGGGAGCTGAGGAGGAGGAAAGAGGGAGAGTGGTGAGCTGAGAGAAGGAGGAGGAGGAGGAGGTGTGAGCTGAGAGAAGGGAGGAGGGAGGAGGAGTGTTCTCAGCTCCACCTGACTCACATAACAGACAGGTGTTTGTGTGTGTCTGTATGTCTGTTGATGTGTATCTTTATGTATGTCTGTGTCTGTTTCTCTGTGTACACGTTCAAGGAGGAAGTGTAGTGAGATTGAGGGTCCTTATATATCTTCCTATCTGTCTGTGTTTGTCTGTTTGTTTGTATCTCTCTCTCTTTCTTTTTTACCTCTTCTTTATCTCCTCTCTTTAATTCTCTCTTTAAGCTCCTCCCTAGCTGAGGTCCAACCCATCTCAACCAACCAAAAAACACACACACACAAAACACACAAACAACAGCTGACAAAGACACTTAAAGTCATATAACAAAAACAACACCAGATACTAAACATAACAATGGTGTGTTTATAATCATCTGTCACCCTTACAAGACTAGTGTCTTTGTTGCCACTATCACGGGTAGGTGGAGTGATGGTGACAGGACGTGGTGAGGGTGATGGTGATGGTTGGTGGTGGTGGTGATGGGTGGTGATGATGGTGAGTGATGGACAGGCGTGGTGGTGGGTGGTGATGGTTGGTGGTGGTGGTGATGGGTGGTGATGATGGTGATGATGGTGGAGGGTGTGGGTGATGGTTGGTGGTGGTGGTGATGGGTGGTGATGGAGTGATGGTGACAGGCGTGGTGGTGGGTGGTGATGGTTGGTGGTGGTGGTGATGGTGGTGATGATGGTGAGTGATGGTGACAGGCGTGGTGGTGGGTGATGGTTGTGGTGGTGGTGATGGTGGTGATGATGGTGAGGATGGTGACAGGCGTGGTGGTGAGTGGTGATGGTTGGTGGTGGTGATGGGTGGTGATGATGGTGACAGACGGGGTGGGTGATGGGTGATGGTTGGTGGTGGTGGTGATGGGTGGTGATGATGGTGGAGTGATGGTGACAGGCGTGGTGTGGGTGGTGATGGTTGGTGTGGTGGTGATGGGTGGTGATGATGGAGTGATGGTGACAGGTGGTGGTGGTGGTGATGGTTGGTGGTGGTGGTGATGATGGTGAGTGATGGTGACAGGCGTGGTGGTGCGTGGATGGTTGGTGGTGGTGATGGGTGTTGGATGATGGTGAGTGATGGTGACAGGCGTGGTGGGTGGTGATGGTTGGTGGTGGTGGTGATGATGGTGGTGATGGTGACAGGCGGTTGAGTGGTGATGGTTGGTGGTGATGGGTGGTGATGGGTGGTGATGGTGACAGGCGGTGGTGGTGGTGATGGTTTGGTGGTGGTGGTGATGGGTGGTGATGATGAGTGGTGATGCTGGTGGTGTGGTGATGGTGGTGGTGATGGTGATGATGGTGGTGATGATCGTAGTCGTCGTTTCCTCCTTCCCTCCCTCCCGTCACCTCACCTCCCTCCCTTCTTTGTTTCTTCCTTTCCCTCACCTTTCCTCCTTTCCTATTACTACCTCTCCCATTCCCTCCCCAACACTCCCTTCCTTTATACCCGAGGACATCGAACACACACACACACACACACACACACCTGCTGCTGTGGGAGGAGAGGTGAGCAGGGGTGGGATGGAAGGGAGGGTGGGGTGAGGGTGGGTGAGGTGGTGAGGGAGGGTGAGGTGGGTGAGGGAGGGTGAGGGGGGTTGAGGGTTAGGTAAGTCGTAACATTAAGATAAATTGTTTGACGCTAAAGTCTTTCTAAAGTTCTTAATCTATTGTTCCGGCGAGACAGGAGGTGAGGAGACGGGGAGACAGGGGGGAAGGAGGTAGGGAGGTAGGGAGGTAGGGGCAGGAGGGAGGGCAGGGAAGGAGGGAGGGGGAGACAGGGGAGGGAGGCAGGGAAGGAGGGGCAGGGGGCAGCAGGGGTAGGGAGACAGGGAGGTAGGGAGACGGGGAGGTAGGTAGGGAGGTAGAGATGGAGGGAAGAAGAAAGGGAGGAGGTTGAGAGACAGGGAGGAAGGAGAAAGAGAAGAAGGAATGGGAAAGGGAGGGAAGGATGAGAGGAAAACCTTCCCTCTACCTTCCCTCCCTTCCTCTCCCCTCCCCTTCCTCTCCCCTCCCTCCCTTCCTCTACCCTCCCTCCCTTCCTCTCCCCTCCCTCCCTTCCTCTCCCCTCCCTCCCTTCCCTCCACCACAAAGACTACAGCATTAGGCAGCTGACCATCACGTGTAAAGGATAGTATCTGAGCCACTCTAATGAGGGACTCGAGGAGGAGGGTGACACTAACGCCAGTAGGTCAAGAATTGTACAAGTGGGTGACTCGAGGCCAGATGGTGTTGATTAGGTAGTTGAATGGCTAGTTGTTGGGGGGGGGGTAGTGGAGGGTGCTGGAGGTGATGGAGGTGCTGGAGGTGATGGAGGTGCTGGGTTGCTGGGCGGTTTCAGAGTTTGCGGTGATGAGTTGAGTATGAGTTGGTAGAAGTGGGGTTTACTGGAAGTTGCTGGAGGTTGCTGGAGGTTACAGGTTGCTGGAGGTGTAGGTACTGGAGGTTGGTGGAGGGTAGTGGAGGTTGCTGGAGGTTGCTGGAGGGTAGTGGAGGGTGCTGATGGTGGATAAATTCAACATAACTCCCTCACCGTACAAGATCTTTGACGTCACCTGAAGGACAATATATTAAGACCGTATCACCTGAGAGAAAGATTAGCAGTGATTATAAGATTAGTTGATTAGAATAATACCAATCTTAGAATATACAGTTGTTGGTGTAAGGATTGTGTTATATGATTGGAAGTTATAGATAACAATATAAAGTGATTCGCCAGTCGTTGTTTCTCTATTGAGTCGAAAAATGGTGATTGGTTAGTAAACAGATAGTGTGTGGTGATTGGTTAGTGTATGTATGGTGATTGGTTAGTGTATGTATGGTGATTGGTTAGTGTATGTATGGTGATTGGTTAGTAAACGGATAGTGATTGGTGATTGGTTAGTGTATGTACGGTGATTGGTTAGTAAACGGATAGTGATTGGTGATTGGTTAGTGTATGTATGGTGATTGGTTAGTAAACAGATAGTGATTGGTGATTGGTTAGTGTATGTATGGTGATTGGTTAGTAAACAGATAGTGTGTGGTGATTGGTTAGTGTATGTATGGTGATTGGTTAGTAAACAGATAGTGAGTGGTGATTGGTTAGTGTATGTATAGTGGTTGGCCAGTTAGGCTTTTGGCCATGGCCCGACAGTCTTGATAAGGCCGTGAATAATTAACTTTCGCGTGTCAGGCTTTTACATCATAAACTCTCTCACTCCCTCTCGCTCCCTCTCACTCCATTCTCTCTCATTCCCCTCACTTTCTCTCTCCCTCTGACTCCCTCTCACGCTTCATCTCTCTCCCTTCCTCCCTTTCTCTCTCTCCCTCCATCCTTCTCCCGCCTCTCCCTCCCTTCCTTGATAATTTCTTCCACTCTCCCTGACCCCCCCACTCTCTCTGACACCCCCAATCTCCCTGACACCCCAATCTCCCTGACACCCCCAATCTCCCTGACACCCCAATCACCCTGACACCCCTAATCTCCCCTGACACCCCCTAATCTCCCTGACACCCCCAATCTCCCTGACACCCCAATCTCCCCTGACACCCCAATCTCCCTGACACCTCTAATCTCCCTGACACCGAATCTCCCTGACACTCTGACACTTAATCTCCTGATACCCTAATTCCCTCATACCCCAATTCTGACACCCCAATCTCCTGACACTTCAATCTCCCTCATACCCCAATCTCCCTGACACCCCAATCTCCCCTGACACCCCAATTCCCTGACACCCCAACCCCTGACACTTTAATCACCCTGATAATCTCTAATCTCCCTGACACTCTCTAATTCCCTGACACCTCAATCTCCTGGACACCCCAATCTCCCCTGACACCCCAATCTTCCCTGACACCCCTAATCACTCCTGACACTTAATTCTCCTTGACACCCCAATCACCCTGACACCCTAATCTCCCTGACACCCCCAATCTCCCTGACACTTTCCTGCTGTTTTTGTTTGTAATCTCCTCATCAGTTTCTTTCCCCCAATCCTCTTGACACTTCCCTAATAGACACTTCCCTTTACCTAATCCCCCTGACCCTGACACTCACTCACACCCTTACCTCCCTCACCCTGAACGGCTCTCCTCAACGCCAAAACGCTAACCTAACCTAACCTAACCTAACCTAACCTAACCTAACCTAATTTCCCCGATAAACTTCACTGCAGGAAGACTGATCCAACTTACTTTTATGAACTCTGCAACGACAAGTAATGGTGTCAGCCTGTATGTTGGTAGTCGTCAGGAATAAGTGAGAGTGTCAGCGTGTGTGACGTCAGCAGCATGTAATACCGTCAGCGTGTGTGTCGGTAAACATCAGCTGACTCGATCGTGTTGTCGTGCCGGGTTTCATTGGCCATTATCGCTTTATTATATATACTGTGTAAATTGTGTTCGACTCAATACACAAGTACTAGTAATGTTGGATCTACGTGTGTGTGTGTGTGTGTGTGTGTGTGCGTGTGTGTGTGTGTGTGTGTGTGTATTCATTTCTTCATCCTTTCCTCATTCCTTCTTCCACCCATTTCCCTAGTATCTTGTATCATTCCCTTACCTCCCTCCACTCACCCCCTTTCTCACCCTCACCACCAGCACCTATATATCCCCACCACCGCCCCTCCGTCACCCCTCATCACCCCCTTCATCACCCCCTCTTTATCACCCCCTCTTTATCACCTCTTTCACCTCACCATCCCCTTCTCAATTTCACCATCTTCTGCTGTCCATTCCACACTCCCTCTAACCCCCATCCTCATCCCCCTTCCCTACCTAATTCTCCTCATCACCCTCACCTCCCTTCCTGACCTTGGCACCAGAAGTAATCATTGTAGATAATTACAAACATGATATTGCTCTCACTTGATTTAGTTTCCACTCACTTGCCCCCCTCGCCCCTCTATCCTATCTCCTTGTGTTCACATGTTGAATTATTGAACACCTTCTGTATTAGTGAGTGTTTTATGAGTTCACAAGCGTTCACATAGACGTTCACAGGTAAAGGAGTTGATTGCGTTCAGAAGTGCCACAAGTTGAGCTCATACTTTTACAAGCGTGGATAAGTTAACTAACTCATATTCTCCCTGCGTTTACAAGCGTTCACACAGTAGGATAATACAACTTTTCCTTCACCTACTAGTGACATAACCAACTTCAGTACAAAAAACCCTGACACTGTATAATAGTCCTCTTCATTGTCAAGACTGAATAATTAAACACTTCTCCGTACCGAAAGCAAGAGAGACAGACAGACAGACAGAGACAGAAAATTCCCACGTTTTCTGTCCACAGGAGGCAAGTCTAACATTCATTATGTATATTTAATGTGATGATTGATGGGGCAGGATGGGGTAAGGGGCGGGATGGGGTGTGGGACGGGCTGAGGATGGGAGGGGGAGGGGGGACTCACTCAAAAAACAAAGGTAGTGATGAGTGTCGCAACCCCCACACTCACACTGGTTCAGATCGTTACGCGGAGGATGGCTTCTCTCAGTCGTGGTTGTGGTGGTGTGGTGGTGTGGTGGTGTGGTGGTGTGTACAGCACTGTAATATACACCATGGCTCTCTACATGACGGGATTTTATTGTTATTGTTTGCTACGATGTTCCTTGATTACGGTGAGTTGAAGCTTGTGTTGTGCTTGGCTTAAAGATTTTTAATTTTTTTTTTTTGGCCTTTTCTTTATGTTTTGTTTTTTTGTTCATGGTGAATTGGTGACGAAAAATGGGTTGTTATTGTTATCTATTTTCGCGAATTGGCTTTGCTTCAAATATCGTTAATTCCAGGTTATTCAGAGGACGAGATAAGAGAAAAATTCTTAACTATTATATATTCTCTCGCTGACTGTTGCTGATTGAACGTTTGGTAGAGTCTCAGTGTAGTTTGGATGACACCTTTTATAGAGAGAGAGAGAGAGAGGGGGGTGGTATTCTTGTTTTAGAGTAAGTTAGGCCAATTGGGTACGTTCTTATATCTTTAATTATTAGGGATTTATTCATCGTAAATACCTTTTGGAATCCAGACTCGGGGAGAGTTCGATGTTATTATGTGTGTTCCGGGGAATAGTTGAGTCTGTCCTGGGCTGTATGGTCACCTCCCCGTTCTCTTCCTTGGACAACACCCCAGTAACTCTCCCACCTCACCTCCCTCCCTTCTCACCCCCCCCTCCTTCCCCCTCCTAGTCTCTCCCACCTCCCCTCCCCTACTCCTCCATCAAGCCCAGATACACTACTACCAAGCAATATATCCCCCTCCCCTCTACAACCAACCCCCACCAATCCCCCTCCTACTCTACGACCACCACCCCTGTCCTCCCCTGTCTTATGCAACCCCCGACCCCCACCCTACCCCCACCCTACCACCCCCCACCACCAACTCATCCCCCACCACCCACCCCACCAAACACAATACCTGGTGTCTCATTTTCTATTGCATGACGGTCCAGTAAACGTCAGATGGTGGCGAGCGTCAGTCGTCCGCCAGGTGGTCTAACAGGTGGTACACGTCTCAGGTGGTGCTGTGGGTTCCTTCCCTCTTCTCCCTTCTTTTACCAGCTGGCCGAACCACCTCGCATAATGGCCCACCACCTGGTACAAGGCCTCGCTACCACTCCACGGGTGTTTGAGGCCGACGTATGAGAGGTCCTTTTGGTCCTCCTTCTACTCCTCCTCCTTCTTCTACTTCGTCAGGTGAGTCTTGGGGCTGCAAGGTGTCACTCAGGTAGGGGCGTCTTGGTGGCCGTCCTGGGTTTGAGGAGGAACTTCTTGACGGCACTACCTTGAAGATCATCGCTGGTGATATTGTCCTCATCCTCCTCGTCCTCGCCATCCTCCTCGTCCTCGTCATCCTCCTCGTCCTCGCCCTCCTCGTCCTCTTCCTTGTCCTCGTCATCATCTTCCTCCTCTTCCTTGTCCTCGCCGTCCTCGTCATGATCGTCCTCGTCAATAATGAGTTCCTAGGTGACGCATGTTACCTTCATCACCTGGAGGCGCCTCAACCTGTTATGACCGATCTAATCACAACTCCCACCTGTGTCATTATTCTCCAGGTAACGCTAATTAATGTCACCTTATAGTCATTACGACGCACCATTATATACCGATGAGTCAGATTTTCGATTCAACGTATGAGTCAGATTTTTTACTCAGCATTACGGATGACTTTGACGTAAGAATATCAAGTCTATTTACCTGTAGTCAAGAATTTGTTCCTCAGTGTTGAATCTGGATGGCTGAGGACGCTTATTACACCTGAAGATTAGACACCCTCGCTGTGTTGTGTTCACTTCTGCCCTACTTCCGTGTGGGTTAGGTGGAGTAGGTGTGGATATGAGAGACAGAGAGATACACAAAAGACAGAATAGACGGAGAGAGGATAGACAGATACATAGAGAGAAAGAGAGAGACGGGTATATAGACAAACACACTTAGAACAGACAGGAAGACACACCAAGACAGAGACACACATACACAGAGAAAGACAGACAGACAGACACAGACAGATAGACAGACAGAGAGACAAAGAGAGGATACGACTAAACAAAGGGGACATTACAAAGGTACTCAAACTATCCAACCAGAAGCGAACTCGTAACAATGGTTTTAAATTAGACAAATTTAGATTTAGGCGTGAAATAGGTAAACACTGGTTTGGAAACAGAGTAGTGGATGAGTGGAACAAGTTACCAAACATCATCATTAACTCGAATACGCTGAATAGCTTCAAACACAGGTTGGATGCTTATATGAGCAATAGGGGTTGGGTGTAAACGGGACTGCCCAGTATGGACCATTAGGCCCGCTGCAGTTTCCTCCATTCTTATGTTCTTATGTAACAGTGGAAATAACCCCCTAGTCCTCCCTCTCCTCCTCCCCCATCCCTCCCCTCCCCTTCCCTCCCCCACACAAACTTGTTCACAGCGCCACCTTACACCTGCAAAATACATCTGAGTGAATCTTTTTTTACCTGTCCATTGATTCACAAGACTTTATTATTAGAGGTCACTTGTATACATAGGTGAGTGAGTCCTCAGGTATGTATATGACGTAATGTGCATGACGTAGTGTATATGACGTAATGTGCATGACGTAGTGTGTATGATGTAGAGTCGGGTCGAAATTGACAAAAAAGAGATTTAAAATTGACTCAAGAAATGGTAAAGGAGATGTGAAGGAATGACGGTAAGCGGAGGTGAAGTCTGTCTGTCTGTCTGTCTGTCTGTCTGTTCCCGAATTTTAAGGTACCTGCGTGAGTGTGTTAAATATCTAGTGTTTATTTATACACGTCATCATTATCATCATCATCATTAGAGTCAAAACGCCATTAAAGTTTTATTTAGAAAGTTACATAAGAGAATGATATTATAAGATATGCATAAGTCAGCTCTATATGTGTTGGAGCTGGTTTGTAGGTTAGGTCAGGTGAGATTCATTAAGTCATATCAGGTAAGGTCAAGTCATGTCAGGTTATAAGAGAACATATCAGGTAAGGTCTAGCCAGGTGAGGTAAGGTCGAGTCATATCGGGTTATGAAAGATAAGGTCAGGTCAGGTCAAGGTCTAGCCAGGTGAGGTAAGGTCGAGTCATATCGGGTTATGAAAGATAAGGTCAGGTCAAGGTCAAGGTCTAGCCAGGTGAAGTGCAGGTCCAAGTCGCATATCCAGGTTATAAGAGAACATATCAGGTAAGGTCTAGCCAGGTGAGGTAAGGTCGAGTCATATCGGGTTATGAAAGATAAGGTCAGGTCAGGTCAAGGTCTAGCCAGGTGAGGTAAGGTCGAGTCATATCGGGTTATGAAAGATAAGGTCAGGTCAAGGTCAGGTCTAGCAGGTGAGTGGAATTAGAGTCATATCAGGTTATAAAAATAGGTCAGGTCAAGGTCAGGTAAGGTAAAGGTCAGGTCAAGGTCAGGTAAAAAGATAAGGTCAGG
Source organism: Homarus americanus (assembly GCF_018991925.1). Classification (NCBI taxonomy): domain Eukaryota; kingdom Metazoa; phylum Arthropoda; class Malacostraca; order Decapoda; family Nephropidae; genus Homarus; species Homarus americanus. Next base: position 13,048 of record NW_024731665.1, on the reverse strand, counting down.
TCAAAGTCAATTAAAAGATAAGGTCAGGTCAAGGTCAGGTAAAGATAAGGACAGGTATAACAAAATTACAATTATCTCAATATACAATTCTTCAACAAATACCTAACGACCATCGCTCCCTCCTGACCTGTGAGATATTACCCTCCAGCACCTATAGAAAGTAGCTCATTATTGACTACAAAGGCGTTTATAGTATAGCCAGGAAAATGGGTAAACAAAAGCAATAATATAAGGAGAGCTGTATAGGGAAAGAGTTGCTAGCGAGTAAAATAGTCATGGGGCTATTGTTTTGGGTAATAGGAGGTTGTTGTTTTTGTTCCTTTTTTCAGTTTGACGGCTATTTTTTTTGTTTTCTTTTGATGGGGGATTTTTTTTAGGTGATATGGCTATTTTTTCGAATTGGTATGGATATTTTTTTTTTCATAATCTAGGATATTTTTTATATTCTGGGCTATTATTTCATAGGAACATAAGAATGGAGGAAACTGTAGAATTTGTATAATTTATTGTTGGACAAAAATCAAACAATCATACAATCAATCACATTAGAATTAATATAAAATTTACTGTATTTTTCCCAGTAAAAAAAAATCACAGGAATTAAACATTAAAAACTACTCGAATTTTATGTAGTTATTTACTGTCATAGAAAAAAAAAGATTTAGACTCCCGTATATAAATTATTCATGATTTTACATTATTCATTGTGAACAAAGACTCAATGAGTGATTTATGTAGTGGACGGATAGACATACAGTACATACAAACAACAACATTACTATTTTGGCCCTGACCTCCTGGCCCTGACTGAGGTCTCTGTCCTCCCCTCCTTTACTGCCCTTACTTCCTATACCAACATTCCTCTCTCCATCTCCTCATATAACTCCTGCTCCCTCACCAGCTCAGCTTACTTATTTTGTTTTGTGAAAATCGTATTTATTTCTGATGGTTCATAAAATTGTCTAGCTCCGTAACGTGGAATTATTGAAGAGTTAATGATGAGAGGTAGTTTGGAAGTGAGGAGAGTGAGAGTAATAATATTGTTGTGTGTGTGTGTGCATCTTGATAGCCTCTTTATGGTGAAATATGTTATTTATCAGGCACAATAAATTCATCATAAGTTAAATTACGCATTACAGATATACAGTAGAATCACCATAATTCATAAAAGGTACAACAGGTCAGAAGTACAGAGCATTGCAGATCTAATGCGTTCATATTCGTTTAGAACGTACAATACAGTGACAATCAGTACGTTACAGAATAATGTTCAGTGCGAGTACTGGACAGTATATAATTTTATTACATCACAAAACGATAGTTTTTATTACAAATATTTCGTCATAAAGCACAGGTACACATAAATACGAAGGTACACAACGAAGTACATAAACATAAATAGAATACAGGACAAACGCATTATACACATTACAAATACAGAACAAATTGTGTGTATTGTTAATGAAAGGGTTTGCATATTATTCAGTACAGTGCAGAAGATATTGGCGCGACAGTGTTCATTATAGTGCTATTACGTTGTTATCGCGTGAGGTGGGGGTGGTGTGGAGTGTGGTGGTGATGGTGTGTGTGTGGTGTGGTATGTGCGTGTTGGGTGTGGTTTAAGGTAGTGGTGTTTGGTATTGGTAATTAAGATGCTTTGATAAAACGAAAGAGTTTCGAAGGCATTCGGGAGAAGATAAAAGGCAAGCAGGGATAGCAAATTAGCAAAACAAACACTTACAGTAAATAGCATCTCAACATATTCTCTCCTCAACATTCTCTGAAAACCATATAAATCGCCTCAACAGCTATGCAGAACCTTTTGCTGTGGGGCAAATGAAGCCTAAAGTACTCTCTCTCTCTCTCTCTCTCTCTCTCTCTCTGTGTGGTAGGTGTGGTAGAAGTGTGTGGTGAAGAGCTTTGTTCCATAATATAATACATACAGGTCATTTATCCCAAACATGTGTACCTGTATCCAGTAAAATACTACTGTACCTGTGCTTACACCTGTACCTGTGCTTACCTGTACCTGTGCTTACATTAACCACCAAGCAATCTGAACTTAAGTACCATCAGCAACACCGAGGTATTGCGTCTATAACTCTGGATAGTGTGGGCACAGAACTCGTGTAATACAATATACATCACCTGTACTACTAACTTGTTTTGTGGCTGAAAACCCTGATACAGATGACCGGCACTTTAAGAAGTAGCATGATCATTGGGTAGAGTGTGTCTTATGGCAGTAATAAGATCGTTTTATGTCTGAATTGGGTGGAGAATAATAGGAGTTGATTAGGTCTTGTCTGTCTCAATGTTTCTTCTCCGTCACACTGTGGGGTGAAATATATTTAAATATCTCATGTTTGTTTTTTTACTCTTGTATTGAAGTCCCTTGTTGTAGTGTTGGACTGACAGTGAAGGATCAGGTAGTAATCTTTATATTATATCTTACGGTTGATAATATTCTCCAAAATGCCTTGCTGTGGTTCAAATTTTGTTTGTACGTCCTGCAATGGCTTCTGTCGGAAATGTCTTAAACATTCATGTATATATGATGTTAGATCAATTCTGTCACATATCTCTCTGAAAACAACTTCTGCCTGTTGATTAATAATGGCTCGTGTAGGTCATTATTCACTAGCGTACATTACAGGCGGTCCATAACTACTGGTATGGTGTGGTGTATATCTTGCGCTTGTCGAACCTCACTTAGGTTGCAAGTTCAGTTCTGGTCACCTGACATTACCAGAATGGATATAGAATCATGAAAAATTCCCTGAGAAGAATGACAAGACTAATCCCGGGAGCATCAAGGAACTATGAAGGTATGAGACAGGTTAAAGCATCTTGGTTCACTCCTTGAGACGTGAAGGGCGATATGATAGAGGTGTATAAATGAAGTCGGGGCTGAACAAGGTGATGTAACAAGGTACTCAAACTATCAACCCAGATTCTTAACAATGGTTTTAAATTGAAGAATTTGTTGGGGCGTGAAATAGGTAAGCTTTGGTTTTGAAATAGTAGTGGATGGTGGAACAAGTTACCAAACATCGTATGCTCTGGAATACGCTGGATAGCTTCAAACATGGGTTTGGTGGATATATGGGCTTATAGGGGTTGGGTGTAATGGGGACTGTCAGTGTGGGCCAATGGGCCGTGCAGTTTCTTCCATTCTTATGTTCTTATGTGGCGTGGTGTGGGCTGTGTGGTGTGCCCGGCCTGCCCTTCACGCCACACTGTGGAATGGAACCATTTTGGCAACTACGAGTGAGGCACGATATAGTGACTTTTGCCTGGTAGTGACGCTACTATGCAGGCCAACTCCTTCTCTTGAAGTCACTCCTCCTCACCCCTCCCTCCCTGTATGTATAAAGTTAGGTCGGAGCAATAGGTAGCTGGCCATGTCGACAAGGAAGATAGCAATTGAAATTTTTTTTGGTAGACTTTCTGGGGTCAGGGATGCTTTGTAGGGTCATGATGGGTGCACTGACAACATTAACAACACAAGGGCTGGGAACATGAAAATAGTCTGCAATAGGCCAAGTTGGCCTGTGCATCTGTCAGGGTTACTACCACTCTCTGTATCATCCATGAATCTATCTAGCCTCCTTTTAAAACTTTCAGCGTTCCGCACTTACTACAAGGATTGCTAAGCTTATTTCCACTCGTCACCACCTATTTGTGAACAACTTTTTGTAACACTAACACCTGACAACACTAAAAATGAATCATAGTACTTATTTATCTTATGTATATATTTAATTGAAGTTTTTAAATACAGTTTAATTAAAAAGAGTGGTAGTAGTATTGCGAAAACAATATATATATATATATATATATATATATATATATATATATATATATATATACTATATATATATATATATATATATATATACTATATATATATATATATATATATGCTGTGCCTTATCTGGTAGTAGGTATTTTAACGTATCTACTTTTGAGAACTTGGCCTTGTTTCTACATCTTACCTTGTGTGTGTGTACTTCTCTTCGTTATACTATGCTGTCCTATGGTTACGAAGAATCTATTTACAATTATCTCATCAACATTGAGATGAAGGAAGGAAAGATGACGTCATGACTCATATACTCTTTCGTGATTGGTCAATTTTGTTTGTGTGGTTATACTTGAAGGGATGTGAACGACACACGACTCGTACTTTTGATTGTGATCTGCAGCACAAGATATTTGCTGACTTTGGTGTGTTGGAGGCCGAAGTGAAGTGTATTTCCTGGAGTTATTACATGAGAGTATTGTGTGGCAAGGTATGTTGTAGTTAAATAATTGTGTGTGTAGCAATTGTAGTTAGTGTATTGTATTCGTGATAGGTATTATTTCATACACACATACATATATACATACATACATACATACATACACAGTCTCTCTCTCTCTCTCTCTCTCTCTCTCTCTCTCTCAGGCATTTACATATTGCAGTGAGGTCTCCCACATAAGAGGTAGTCCTTATTCAGAGGCCCGTGCCTGCTGTGAATTTAGTTCCCATGTGCTGCTAGTACTTGTATTAGGTATTCACTTGAGTGTATATGCGTCTCGGTGTGTGTGTGTGTGTGTGTGTGTGTGTGTGTGTGTGTGTGTGTGTGTGTGTGTGTGTGTGTACCATATAGTATTTTATATGAATGCACCAAAACATAATAGTATACTGTCACCTTTCATGCCACACACACACACACACACACACACACACACACACACACACACACACACACACACACACACTGTCTTATATCTTTGCTTTATTATTCTACCTTCACCTCTCTAACCATTTTAAGCTTCAAAAATAAATTCCATATTTTTTTAACAATCGTATGTTAAAATTCCTACCACCAATCAATGCATCACAATCATAGTACTAAGTCAATAGCAAGAGCAGTATGCTCAGTCAGCCACACAGTCTTGCCCTGTGTGTGTGTGTGTGTGTGTGTGTGTGTGTGTGTGTGGTGGTGTGTGTGTGTGTAATGTGTGTGTGTGTGTAGCCAATAATGTGTAATATGGCTCAATGTGTGTGTGTGTGTATGTGTGTGTGTGTGTGTGTGTGTGTGTGTATGTGTGTCCATGGAAATACTCAGAGAAGGAAGAGTTGTCTCTCAATAGTAGCCAATTTTCTTTCATTTATATACTTTATTCTATTGGTATACTCGTAGAAATTTTATCGTATTTTATATAAATTTATTTTGATAGTAATTATCATAAATTGTAGTATTTTATTTGAATTCTTAAAATACATTGTGTAGGGGTGTGTGTTGTTAGTATTAGTAGTAATGTGTGTGTGTGTGTAGTAGTAGCAGTAGTACTAGCAGTAGTAGTAGTAGTAGTAGTAGTAGTAGTAGTAGTAACTAGTAGTACTTAACAGTAGTAGTAGTAGTAGTAGTAGTAGTAGTAGTAGTATTAGTGTGTTGTATTATTATTATTATTGTGTGTGTGTGTGTGTGTACATCAGTGTGTTTGAAATATTAAGATAAATTTGCTCTTACATGGCAACAACAACAGGACGTTCAAGAGACCAAGGTTGACCAGGTATTGATCTGGCAATAGTTAAAGGAACGAGGGCGTGTCTTGCTCTGGTAATAGTACGATCTTTATGCATTTACCTAAGCTATTGTATAAATAGTATTACTTAATATTTAACTCAGTTATACACGGAAATTTTCAAAGTAGTTGTGATAAAGCCTTTTATTGGCTTAGAAGTATGAGTAGAGGCAAGGAAATAAGAAAGGCATTAATGTATTTGTATTTTATGAATTATGCAGTTCCCGATTCTGGTGTCCTTATTATAGGAATAGACATAGATTCTTTGGAGAGTACAAGAAACTGACAAAATGATCCCATGTAAAACGCTTCATATGAAGACACAACTTGACTTACATTCATTAGGAAGCGTAGAAGTTGAGATATGATAAGGTGCAAGTGGGTAAGTAGGATTATGGGGTAAAATGGGAAGATGTTCTGAAAGCTCAGTAATAACAGAAATAACACAAGAACAAAATGGCTTTTAAATTGAGTAAATTCCGATTCAGAAAGGATATAAAACAGCACTAGTTTGTGTAAATTTGTGAATTATATGGAAATAAACTTTAAAAGTACTATATTGAGATCAGAGACGCTAGAAACTTCAAGGCAAAAAGTTGGACCAAGCACATAGAGATGCTGGGATAGGTGTGAAAAGTCTGCCCTCAGCATAGGCAGTCGGCCTCCTGCAGTATCACTGTATGTTCTTATGTTATGCCAGTCTGTAACATTGTTTTTCTCTCTCTCTCTCTCTCTCTCTCTCTCTCTCTCTCTCTCTCTCTCTCTCTCTCTCTCTCCCCTCTCTCTCTCTATTATCCTCATTATAGAAGAAAGTTGCTTGAATGTCGAATTTGTGTGTCGAGATTTGGCATATCTTCATGCTTGCCTGTCTGGGAAGTAGTATTGTACCAGGAACGTCCGAAACTCACAATAATATATAATAATAATATAGTAAGTTGATTTGAATTTTACTTACGCTTTAGCAGCTTCTTTAATAATGCACCCACTCATCTATGAGAAACGGCGTAGCATAAGAGATTACAAGTAGGAGTTTACAAAGGTCATAATAAAGTATGATTTGTCAGAATATTATGGCACAAAGATTTACAATATTTCATTTACATTATTTTGTTTTAGTTCTATACATAAAAGTACTTATTCACAAATGCGTGAGAACAGGCGTGTGAGGCAGTATGTCTGTACTCACACTTTGTGTCACATTGCGTGGGAAGTATTCAAGCACATTGCGTGGCCAGTTTCTGTACATGAAATTTATTATAGTTACTGAGTGCAAAAAGTAGATACAATCTTAATATGTCATTATTTACCGTAAAGAAATGAAATGTTGTACCATTTCACACACAGTAGTGGGATGGGGACAAGAGTAGCCAACCATATATATAATACACACACTACATTAATTTTATTTATCTGCCAAGAACATACTGCCAAGAAATTACTTATATCCCTAACATATCTACTTGAATTTAACATCTTGTAATCTAGTAATCTTATTACTTACTCCATATACATATTTCGCAATACATCTCATCATATTAACTATAGATCATTAGTACTTATATTTTGCTGTCTGCATCCAAACTTTCATCATAATTCTTTTCTATTACAATTTTAAAGGTTCTTTTGGCAAACTTAATTGTATTCGCTTGGTAATGCTTTGTTGAGCACTTGAAGTTTGGCAGAGCATCCAACTCTGTCATGTTTTATACAAGGCCTATGTGAGAGGATCACAACAGTTTTGACCCACAACATGATCAGCAAAACACATATTTGTGTCTGGCTTCAGACAAGATCATTGACAACCTAGTCGAAAATTTTTCCAAGGAGCAAGTAGTGAGGATGAGAGTCGAAAGTGATGATGAGAACTGTCGTAACAATGGTTTCAATAATTTAACTGTGAAGTATGGCAACTAATTCAGTTTGTAGAGTGGATGCCAGTTGTTATTCTAACTCCTTTCTCAGTATATTACCCGTCAGGTTGAGTCACAACAATAACGCTAGCCACTCCCTGAGGCGGTGTTTGAGAATCCATCAGTGTAGATAGTCTGTGTGATATTATCATCAGTCTGTAGAGGTGTGTATGTGTTCAAGGAGCTCTCCAATTGGCAGTGTGTTGGAGATAAATGCTTTGTATAATTAATTTTTTAGGCGGATACGTCGGTATTGTGATATCGAAGGAACTGTCGCCAGGGTGGCAAGGAGGCGCTGTTGTGTCTCAACTGTGCAGGTGGTCTAGTCAAATATCTTCATATGTGTAGCTGTAGTTTTGGATCATTTAGACTCAGTAGTCCCATGGTTCATACATTCTAGCAATTTTAAAACAATGTTATCAGGATCACCGCACTTAGAAGCCTCAGGACTATCATGAGGGAATATTACTGTGTGTGTGTGTGTGTGTGTGTGTGTGTGTGTGGCCTTTACTCACGTCCTGCCTGCTTACAACTACACACACACACACACACACACACCTACAACACTCTCCTGTGTACCAGCATACAGTAAATCCACACGTATGATACATAGCAAATTGTGACAAGAAGAGACAGAGTAGCAGTAACTTAGAGTACAGCAACAGAAGTGTGACAAGCAAATTGTAACTATGCCAAGTGTGACAGAAAGACAGAGTGTAACTTTATGACAGAGTGCAACTTACTTGGCAGAGTGTGACAGAGAACGGAAATGTAACTTTTATGACAGAGTGTGACGAAAGACAGGTATGACAGAAGGGCAGGTGTAACACCGGCAAGTGTGACAGAAACGGAAATTAGTAGAAAGAGACTTAGGTGTGACTTATGACAGAGTGTGATAAGGCAAGTGCTGACTTGAAGAGACAGGGTGGCAACAGAGACAGAGCCATAGCATGACTTAGAATTTTTGACTGAGCAAATTGTGGCTCAAAAGAACGAAGTGTGACAGAAGAACTTAAAATTGTGACAGATACCAGAGTATGTAGAGACAGAAGCGTGACCAGGGCAAGTGTGACATAGAACAGGTGTAACATAGAGGCAGGTATAACAGAAGAGACAGAATTACAACATAACGGAAGTGTATTACTGAAAGGAACAGGTGTAACATGACTTAGGGTGTGATAGAAGACAGGTGTTGACAGAGACAGGTGTAACAGAGACAGGTTGTAACTTGATAGTTTGTGACTGAGGAAGGTGTTGACAGACAGGTGTAACAGAGACAGGTGTGACAGAGGATAGGTGTAACATGACAGGTGTGGACAGGACAGGTGTTGGCTTGGAGATAGGTGTGAAAGGAGGACAGGTGTGACTTATGACAGTTTACTATATATTCTTAGTGTATAGCATGGCGTGTATAATAATACACATGTAATGTATTTATAGTAATTTTCTGAAGTTCCTGGGAAGTGACCTTTTGTCTGTGTATGTGTGTGTGTGTGTGTGTGTGTGTGTGTGTGTGTGTGTGTGTGTGTGTGTGTGTGTGTGTGTATATTGTGTGTGTGTGTATGTGTGTGTGTGTGTGTGTGTGTGTGTGTGTGTGTGTGTGTGTGTGTGTGTGTGTATGTGTGTGTGTGTGTGTGTGTGTGTGTGTGTGTATTGATATTCGGGTACCTTGTGTCTGTGTATGTATGTGTACTTAAATATACAAATGTGTACACAGTCGTTCATACATATACCTGTGTACTGCTACATACAACTGTATTTATTATTATGGTAATATATATATCAAACTATCCGTATCTAAACTTATCAATATTTTGTAAAATAGCTGCAACAACTCTCTAGGCATTCTTGTAAACTGATTCAAAAATATTTCTTCTTTGTAAGCCGGATTTAATCATTCATGTGCTTGGTTGACGGGTCACATAACAGAACAGTTGATAATGGTGGCTGAGGCATAGAGACATGCTTGGATAACAAGGAGGTAGATAGATGGAGGATAGGGAGATGGGGGATAGGTGGATGGAGGGATGGTAAGTAAGGTAGATAGATTTGGAAGAGGTAGGTAGGAAATAATAGTTAAACAGATGAATATGAAGAGTTGAGAAAACTGGTATATATAAATACTTGGGTTTAATTCAGAGACTTGACATCCTTAACTTTACTGTGGTAAATTCGAATTACATTTATGACGTTTTGCAATTAATATTATCACCTATATAGACGTGAGTAATTAATATTATCACCCCATATAGACGTGAGCAATAAGATTGCTGTACACCCTTCGTGAGCCATAGGAACTATCACCTCCTGCATGAGCTGTAAAGGACCATCGCTTGTAGATACAGGTCTGTGGTTGTGGTGAGGCTATATTGATAACTCCTATAGATAACTCCTATGTGAGTTATCAAGGTTGGAATTTCAGGGCGTATTTTCTGTTGTTTGTCTGTTTTTCTGTACTTGTGATGTGGAAGAGAATCTGTTTTTTGTATTTATGTTGTCTGTCTGTCTCTGTAACACACACATATAACTTGACTTTTAGGGCATTGGGGCTAGATTATTGCTTGTGAGCAACTATGTGTTGTTTGTGACAGACAGACAGACGGACAGACAGACAGAGGAATGATGGTGAACAGACGGGTAGAGAAGGATATGAGAACGGAGAGAAAGAAAGAGAAGGATAGGGAGCAGACAGACAGACGAAGGATAGGAGAGAACGGAAAGAACAGACAGACAGACGGACAGACGGGCAGACAGAGAAGGATAGGGGACAGACGAACGAAGGATAGGAGACGGAGCAGACAGACAGAAAGGATGAGGCAGACAGAGGGCAGAAAGGATAGAGGAGCAGACGAGCAGACAGACGGACGACGGACGGACAGACGAACGGGCAGAGATAGGGTGCGAACGGACCAGGCGAAGGATAGAACGGACAGACGGACGGGCGAAGATGGAGACGGACGAGCGGGCAGAAAGGATAGAGACGGACGGACGGACAGACGAACGGACGGACAGGCAGAGAAGGATAGAGACGGGACGGAGAGAAGAGAAGGATATGAGACAGATGAAAGACGGGCAGAAGGATAGGGACGGAGCGGAGCAGATTAGGGAGCGAACAGACGGGCAGACGGACGGGCGGACGGGCAGACGGGCAGAAAGGATGGAGACGGACGGAGCAGACAGAGAAGGATAGAGAACAGACAGACGGGCAGAGATAGGAGAGACGAGACGAAGATGTAGAAGGATGGAGCAGACGGAGAGAACGGAGAGACAGGCAGGCAGAAGGTAGAGAAGGCAGGAGGAGCAGGCGGACGGACGGACGAACGAACAGGCAGAAAGGATGAGGATAGAACGGGCAGACGAAGATAGATAGGAGCGAACGGGCGGAGCAGAGAAGGATAGGAACGGACAGACGAAGGATAGAACAGACGGACGGACGAGACGGGCAGAGAATGATGGGGACGGACGAGACGGACAAGAAGGATAGAGACGGACGGGCGAACGGAGAAGGGTAGAGACGGGCAGACGGAGAGAAGGGTAGAACGGACGGAGCGGAGAGAGAAGGATAGAGGACGACAGGCAGACAGAAGGATAGGAGCAGACGGACGGACGAGAGGATAGAGACGGACTAGAGAACGAGGGATAGAGATGAGGACGGACGGGCGAGAAGGATAGAAGACGGAGAGACGGGAGAAGGATAGAGACGAACGAGAGAGAAGGGAGAAAGAAAGAAAGAACGAGAATTGAAGACGGACAGACAGACGAAGGGATAGAACGGAGCAGACGGGCAGAGATAGGAGAGAACGGACTGGTGAGATAGAGACGGACAGACGGGCAGAGGATAGGGACGGAGCAGGCAGAACAGACGAGCAGACGAACGAACGGGCAGACGGGCAGACGGGAGAAGGATGAGACGGACGGAGCAGGTGGAGCAGACGGGAGGACAGGAGCAGACGGGCAGAAGGATATGAGACGGGCGACGGGCTGTGAGGATGAACGAACGGACGGGGAAGGATAGAGGACAGACGGACGGAGCAGAAGGATAGGGATGAGCAGACAGAAGGATAGGGCAGACGGACGGGCAGAAGGATAGAACGGAGAGATGCTCGAGCACTGTGACGGACAAAGGGATAGTAAAACGGAGAAAATGCAAATGAGGAGAAGTTGCAACTTGGCACGAAGATATAACCATAAATGATAAGCAACTTTCTCGAACCAGGTATGACGATAATAACGTACGAAACATAGTAAAAGTATCATTATTTATGGTTTATTAGGTTAATTTTTTCTCTTTAATGTGAGGTTTTTTTTTTTTTTTTTTTTTTTTCTCTCTCAGGGTGTATGCATATGACTTTGTGTTGTATATGAGTGTGAATTATTAATTATATATATATTTGTGTATGTCTGAATGTTTGTCTGTACAGGATACAATTAGGTGTGTGTGTGTGTGTGTGTGTGTGTGTGTGTGTGTGTGTGTGTGTGTGTGTGTGTGTGTGTGTCTGTGTTGTTTGTGTGTGTGTGTGTGTGTCTGTGTGTGTGTGTCTGTGTGTGTGTGTGTGTGTGTGTGTGTGTGTGTGTGTGTGTGTGTGTGTGTGTGTGTGTGTGTGTGTGTGTGTGTATGTGTGTGTGTGTGTGTGTGTGTGTCTGTGTGTGTGTCTGTGTGTGTGTGTATGTGTGTGTATGTGTCTGTGTGTGTTTTGTGTATATGTGTGTTTGTGTGTGTGTGTGTGTGTGTGTGTGTGTGTGTGTGTGTGTCTGTGTGTGTGTCTGTGTGTGTGTCTGTGTGTGTGTGTGTGTGTGTCTGTGTATGTGTCTGTGTGTGTGTCTGTGTGTGTGTGTGTGTGTGTGTGTGTGTGTGTGTGTGTGTGTGTGTGTGTGTGTGTGTGTGTGTGTGTGTGTGTGTGTGTGTGTGTGTGTGTCTGTGTGTGTGTGTGTGTGTGTGTGTGTCTGTCTGTCTGTGTGTGTGTGTGTGTGTGTGTGTGTTTCTGTGTGTGTGTGTGTGTGTGTGTGTGTCTGTGTGTGTGTGTGTGTGTGTGTGTCTGTGTGTGTGTGTGTGTGTGTGTAATAATAATAATAATAATAATTAACGGTTTATTGAAGAGCTTGGCAGCCAGAAGGCTGAAAATATACAGTTACATATTTGGGGAATGGGTTACGAATTACAAATAATATACAAGTAACATAAGTGACACAAATAAGACATATAATAACTAGATGGGGAAAAAGCTCAAACTACAGTTCATTTCAACATAGTGACAGTGTAAGGAGGTGTTTACTGGGGAGGAATACACTGATTTATTGCGTTATTGATAATTTTTACAATGGTTGGGACTGGGCTGTTCTTATAGCGATCAGTTCGTGCAATGGCTTGGATGCGGTTGTGGTGTCGAAACAGCAATTTTGGACAAGGGATCTCAGTGGTAGTAGGAGCTGTCGGGGATGGTGTAGAAGCTTACCAAATTTGCAGATGAGGTCGTGGTGATGGTCAGTGAGAGTCGAAAGGGTCAGTGTGTTGAGCGCTTCTTGATATGTGTGTGTGTGTGTGTGTGTCTGTGTGTGTGTGT
>NW_024731664.1:0-12120 GCF_018991925.1 Homarus americanus | reverse complement strand
GTACTACATTTTTTATATCTTGAGCAAAATATATGACGCTTATATTCAAATTAATCTCTGTCTTGCAAGGATTTCAGCAATGCAAATTATATTATCCTAACTTTAGTCTGAGATATTATATAAAATAAACATAAAGAAATCACCAATCTTTTGTCTTGAACACGAGGGTGGTGGGAAGACGGGGGGAGGGGGGGGGGTGAGGTGACAGAATGTCTGGCGTTTGTTTGTTTATTTATTTATTTGAGATAAGATTTGACAGTTGGCGCTGAAGGCCTGCCTGCGTGTTTATTTATCATTACTTAAGAGCTCTTCTCATAATTTTCCACCCAAACGACCTGGGTGAATATAACTTACATTGGAGGGATTCTTGTAAGATAGTAATTTATTTGGATTTTTTTTTTTTTTCAATTTAAATTTTAATTGTTTATAACTTGATTGAGGAAGCGGGATCCTAGTGCTGTCCCTTGGTGCCCCTGTACCATAACACCAGAAGCAACTGGCCAGTGTCACAAGTATATACAGTCATCCCTTGGTTATCGCGCCTAATTGGGACCCCGCCGATAACGAAAGTACAGAACCTATGGGATTTATTCTAATTGGTTCCAGGCACCCAAGACCCAACCCCAAGTTTCCCATTTTACGACCATTTATACCCACTAAATATATATATAATGTTATGGTAAATATCATAAACACACATAGGCATGGCTAGGTTTATTACAAAGTGATGAAAAAGGGTATGCTTAATACTGTAGTCCACAAAACATGTAGCTATGCTTTTTTTATTTGGTCCCCCGTCATACGAGTCCGTTTTCTCTCACATCAGGACACCTGAGTCCTCCATTTTCTCTCTTAATCTTAGAGTGCACCAGAAACTTTACTATTTTTAGTATGCTACAGATTTGAAATTGCAACCCCAATTGCAACTTGCAATTGTTGAGGCAACTAGATATGTCTGATTACAGCAAATGCGTTATTGTCAATTTGAAGGTGAAAGATTTTATCCTTAATAGATGTAGGTTAACATTTCACCTGTAGGCAAATGCTTAGAAAAGCCTAAGTAAGGAAGCATATTCCTTTAACGCATAGTATCTGACCAGTATGGGGAGGATCATCGTGTCTCCGTCAGGGGGTCGTGGAGTGGTGGTCCAGCAGGCGTCACGTTTTCTTTATTACTATTATTATTTTATTAATACAGTACAGTCGGCCCTTAACATACGCGGGTTTATAATACACGGATTTGCAAATACGCGGATTGCCCCGCCGGAGGAATATTCTGTACATTGAAGTAATTGAAGTACATTCAAATCACGCGCCATTCAACTCGCGCGCGGCACCGAACACGGGACACCGCCCGCTCCCGCAACCTCACACACGCACACATAGCTCTCCCTCACTCAGTCAGTCTCGCTGTAACCACGCTTGTGTTGACATCAGCATTGTAGTTGCAAAATATTACATTTCCGTAAATGTATTAAATCAAGCACAGTATGAATAGAATATCACTAATATAAGAGTACTTTAACCGAAAACTACTAAAAAAACGAGTAACATCTCTTGAACATCGGAAGGCTAGGTAAAGTCTTTTGTTTTCATGTAGTTTATCCTAATTTACATTGAAATGCATTACGTTTCAGCAAAACTACTATTTATTTCTGAGAATATGGAAATGTAATATTTTGCTGAAATGACGTACGTATTACAGTGGAGTGACGAAAACAATGACTTTCGCTTTCTTTCGTTCAAAAGATGTTACCGTAATCGCTTTTTGAATGGTTTTCAGTTTAAAAACTGTTGTATTACGATAATATTCTATCCTAATTGACTTGAATAAATACTACGATACCATATTTTTGAATATTTTCATTAAAATCCATCCAAATCATTTTACTTGTCATCGTCTGCAGCACCAAACAGCTTCTCCCAGTCCTCTCCTTGAACAGGGCTAGAGGGTACGTGTTTTTCGAATCGTTTTCAGTTAAAAAAACTATTACATCACATGTATATTTTACCTAAACTGCGCCTGAATGAATATATTCTCGGAAATAAATAGTAGTTTTGCTGAAACGTGATGTATTTCAATGTAAAATAGGATAAAATACATGACGAAAACAAAAGACTTTACCTAAGCTTCTGTTCTTGAGATGTTACTCGTTTTTTTAATAGTTTTCGGTTAAAATTCTGTTATATTACAATGATATTCTATTCAGTGTGCTTGATATAATACATTCACGGAAATGTAATATTTTTGCTGAAATTACGTACGTATTACAGTGGAAAGTGGGATAAAATCGTGACGAAAACAATGACTTTCGCTTTCTTTCGTTCAAAAGATGTTACCGTATTCGCTTTTCGAATGGTTTAGTTAAAAACCTGTTGTATTACAATAATATTCCCTCCTAATTGACTTGAATAAATACTTGAATGGAAATATACAATATTTTTGTTGAAACTACCCGCGTTTCAGTGTAAAGTGTCGTACGTAATAATAAATGGTAAACAATTTGCCTTCGGCACTCGTGTTTCAGGCACGGCGAGCTTCAGTTTATAGGACGTAGAGTGTTTTTAGTGAAGGTTTTGTTGTTCCAATACCCTCAAAAACGTGGGTCGAACTATAAACGAGGAATATCGTAAATTAACGATTTCTTGGTCAAAAAATCAGGGTCGACCTATAAACGAGTGGGGGTTATAGACGAGTATATACGGTATTTGTTTATTTATGTCCTTTAGATTGAGTTTTTGTTTTTTGCTTATATAATTTCATAGAAGTGACCGGGGAGAATATAATTTACGTTGCTCTTATTCATATAAGATAGTGATTAATTTGAATGTAAACATGCAATAGTTTGCACTAGATTAAAATATTAGTATTCATTTTGTACATTATTTTGATTACATGTACAGTACAGCTTTGCCCTTAGGACAGTGTATGCATGTAAATGAGTTTCAATAAATGAATAAAGTTACATATATCGAGCCAAAAATAATAGTTGAAAAACTTTATGTAGACAGAGCTTGGATGGCTAAATTTTTGAATGACCAATAATTTTAGTATAAAAAATGCACAAATATTAAAGAACACAATTTTTTTATATTTACTCCACTAGAAAAGAATGTAAACATAGAACAGATTCCTGAATTGGCAGACTAGCCCATCAGCTGATGCTCACAACAAAACGTGATGTTCGTAAGGATTTCGTTTATCAAATTTTTGTTCGTTAACCGAATTGAAGATTCTTATGGAAGGTAATTCGTTAACCGAAATTTTGTTAACCGAAATTTTGTTAACCGAACCATTCGTTAACCGAGGGACCACTGTATACCACAAGAGGCAATTATTACTCCATAATGATACTTAAAATAATCACTTTTATAACAACTTACCTTGAGCTTCAACAATATATTATCAACAGCAGTGTGTGTATAACTGGTAAGGAGTACGGATAATCCCAGAGAAACCATCAGCCGAACCAATGAAACTATGGTAGATGTTTTGCCTGTGCCAAGAAGAAAATAAGATTAATTCATTTAAGTGCATTAGAAAACATATATATATATATACAGGGTGTCCATAAAGACCTAGTGCAGTTTAAAATATTAATAACTTAGGTTCTATAGGATATAAAACAATCTGTAAATTCCATTGGAGAGGTAATTTATTATTTTCTTTATTTTTTTATGACCAAAGAAATTTATTTGCAGAAAAGACTCGAATAACGAAGGTAATGTGACCTCCAATATTGCAGTGTAAGGTGAATCGTCTTATCGCGAATCATTAATTACCATTAAAATAAAGCAATAATAATGGGATGTGTTCCCAAGTGTGACCTTTTCATATCTTTTGTGTGGCTTTTTACCCTCTTTTCCCCCCCAAAACAATACAAGTAATGAAAATTGCGTACTATATTCTTTAAATAATGTTTCTGAATGCACCTTATACAATATAAATGAATAATAATATGGTCACACAAGAGGAGATGGGACGCCATTGTTTTCGCTAGTGTTTACAGCCGGGAGTCCAGGACACAAAATAAATTCTGTAAGTTTGATCTACGTATCAACCTAGCTGGCGCTGGCGCCGTATGGCAACTCAACCAACTCAACTTTAATAACATAGCACGGAGTTGACTTGAGGGTAGACTCACATTTTTTCTACATTACATTTTGTTGTCGTGTTCTTTATTATGGTATTTGTGAGAGGATTTCCCCATTATTATTTATTTGTATGCATTTTAATAATAATAATAATAATAATAATAATAATAATAACTAATGGTTTATTGAAAGAGCGTGGCAGCCAGAAGGCTGAAAACATAGTTACATAATTGGGGAATGGGTCACTTAATTGACAAATAACACAAAAGATACAAATATGATATATAATAACTAAGTGGGGAGAAGGATATACTACAGCTCATTTCAACAGTGACAGTGCAAAAAGGTAAGATTGGCTGGGAGTGAATAAATATACTGGTTGATTACAAGTTGTTAAAAACATTCTAATGGTTGCAACTGGGCTGTTCTTATAGCATGTGTGTGTGTGTAATAATAATAATAATAATAATAATAATTAACGGTTTATTGAAAGAGCTTGGCAGCCAGAAGGCTGAAAATATACAGTTACATATTTGGGGAATGGGTTACGAATTACAAATAATATGCAAGTGACACAAATAAGACATATAATAACTTAGATGGGGATCAGCTCAAACTACAGTTCATTTCAACATAGTGACAGTGTAGGGAGCAGTGTTTACTGGGAGTGAATACACTGATTTATTACATGTTATTGATAATTTTACAATGGTTGGGACTGGGCTGTTCTTATAGCGATCAGTTCGTGCACGTATGGGCTGGATGCGGTTGTGGTGTCGAACAGCAATTCTCGGACAGGGGATGTCAGGTGGTAGTAGGAGCCGGTGTCGGGGATGGTGTAGGAGCTTCTTACCAAATTTGTAGATGAGGTCGTGGTGATGGTCAGTGAGAGCCGAAAGGGTCAGTGTGTTGAGCGCTTCTTGATATGTGGAGTAGGAAGGGGAGAGAATAATCTTGCATGCCCTCTTCTGCACTTTTTCTAGGTGTTTACGTTGTGTGGCATTTAGGGAGGAAGACCAGGTGGGGGAGGCATAGGTGAGCTTGGGAAGTATGAATGTTGTGTATACACTGAGGAGCTCGTGTGCAGGAACTCCGAGGGACTTGAGTCGGCGGAGCAGGTGGAGACGGAAATTGGAGGTTTTGACAACTTCACTGACGTGTGGTTTCCAATTTAGTTTGTTGTCTATGGTGACGCCGAGGAGCTTCGTGGAATCTACAACCTGGAGTGTGTTCGGACCTAGGGTAATGGAAGGAGGTGGGACAATGTCGGAGGAGAGGTTGATGTGCATAACCATGGTCTTGGTATGGTTGATGGTGACATGGTTGTTGGTACCCAGTTTTGGAGACTGTTCAATAAAATCCTGGAGGGCGTATAGTTGGGAGAGCAGAATTGTTGACGCTGGATCCTAATGGTGGAGTCGTCGACATATTTCCAGCGAGCAGGGGCTTCTCTTAGGGCATCATTGATGAGCATAAGGAAGCAGAGTGGTCCCATCTTGGTGCCTTGGGGGACGCCACAGGTGAGTGACTGAAAGGTGGAGACAGCCCCTCGGAAGCGTACAGCTTGGCGTCGGTCACTGAGGAAGTCTGTAAGCTATGGTATGAGACTTCTCCGAAGCCCGAGGTCAATAGCTTTGTTTATGATTATATTGTGGTCGACTAGGTCGAACGCTTTAGTGAAATCAATGAAGGCGACAGCTACAGACGTTTTTCGTTTCTCGAGATGGCGGTATATGTAATCGAGAAAGCTGACAAGACAGTGAGTGGTGGAGGAAGTTTTCATGTTGCCAAATTGCTGAGGGTCTACGACTCCTGCAATATCAGCATAAGCCCAGTCAAACACATAACTTTCACAGATTAGGCTGGGTATTGGGGTGATTGCAATAGGTCGTAGCTGATTTAAGGATTGTGGGCTGGTTGACTTGGGCACTGGTGATACATAAGAGGTCTTCCAGTGTGTGTGTGTGTGTGTGTGTGTGTGTGTGTGTGTGTGTGTGTGTGTGCATGTATGTATATATGCATGTATGTATATGTGTATGTATGTATATGTGTATGTATGTATATGTGTATGTATGTATATGTGTATGTTTGTAAATGTGCATGTATGTATATATAGGCGACTTGTGGTGTAATGGTCAGCAAAGTCGCCTCACAAGTGTGCGGACCCGGGTTCGATTCTTGGGCAGGGTGAAACTATGGGCAAGTTTCTTTACGCCATTTGCCTCTGTCTACCCAGCAGTAATTGGGGACCTGGATGTTAATCGATTTGCGGATCGTGTTCCGGGGTAATGGTTCACCAGTGCTGTTGACGAGTTGTCCGGTCTTCTCGGACTATTCCTTGACACTAGTTCATCCAGCTCATTAACTCATGGTGTGTTTGTTGTGTTTGCTACAGCTTCTATACCTTAAACAAATCCACGCCAAGGTGGCCCTTGGACCGCCCATCCTCGTTACACGAGGGGCAACCATTATTTATTTTTATTTATATTTATATATATATATATATATATATATATATATATATATATATATATATATATATATATATATATATATATATATATATATATATATATATATATATATATATATATATATATATATAAATATATACACGTATATATATACAGTTAACCCTCACTTTACGCGGTTAATGTAACCCGGAGGGTCCCCCGTAAAGTGAGAAACGCGTAAAGTGAATAACATAACATATGGGATTAATTGAAATGGAGTCCGGCCCATCCCCAAACTCCACTTTTTGACGACACACAACTATGTTGTAGTAAAAATATTATCTTAACTTTATGATGGTATGCACACACAATTAATAATTAAGAGAAATATCAATAATATTAGGTTTTTTAACACTTACATTAGTAGAAAAAATGGCTGGGCACACGGGGATGGGCGGTTGGTTCCGAGGCAGAGGGCAGATTATTGGCCCTCACCTGTGTCACTTGTATCAATTGTATCACTATCCACCACAGAGGCTTGCTGGGCCTCTTTGTCAAACTCCCCAAAGTCCATATAAGTCCATATCCTCACCATAATTATCACTATCACTGACTTGGGCCGGCTGTGGTGGGTGGCGGGTGAAGAACTGGTAATGTTTTGATGACTGGGCGACCTTGTGCGCACCAAGTTCGCGCCGCTTACACAACATGGTGGATGGCGGGAGGTTTGGGTCCAAAAATGGCGCGGCTCGCCAGCCGCTCTCCGCGTAAAGGAGTACACGCACCGCGGAATGTGAGCATCCTGGGTTTCGGCAGGGCACCGCGTAAACGTGGAAACGCGGAATGTGGGACCGCGTAAAGTGAGGGTTAACTGTATATATGCAGTGGGGTATGCTATAACGAACGGATCCTACTACGAATATTCCTATAACTTAACGGTTTTACCTATAGAATTGAGAATGCTATAACTAACGAAACTCCTCAAATCCAACTCTTATTTAATTTTTTACTACCTTATTGTTTTTTTTATTACAAGTATTAATGATATTCTTTACTTCAGGGGTTTAGATGCATATTTATGCACTTTTTTAAAATTTTACAATTTTATATTATATTTTTCAGTGTTCAGTGGTTGTATTTGGGGGCCTGGAACGGATTAATCCTATAACGAACGAATGCTATAACGAACAAGGTTCTAGAACCAATTAGATTCGTTGTAGCATACCCCACTGTGTATATATATATATATATATATATATATATATATATATATATATATATATATATATATATATATATATATATATATATATATATATATATATATATATATATATATATATATATATACAGTATATGGTGTATCGTTGGCGTTGAGCAGTCTCACCTTTTTCTTTACCATTAATGGTGAGCTACTTCTATTGTTCCATTTATTAATATTAAATAACATTACTTAAAACACCCATATTATTTTTGTTACATTAATTTTACTACAGCTACAACCAGGGTCTTATTTTCTTCAGTTTTATATGTAGAACCAGTCAGTCACTGGTTTTGTAAACATTAAAGAAAACAATGCCTTCTCGTCTCCTCGTGTGTTTTAATATTCTACATATTATTAATGAATTGTATTGTTCACTTTGCACACATAAATATTAATTCAATCAAAAAGATATTCAGTAATAAACCATAATGAGTCTTTTGTACATAAGATAAATGACGCTGTTTACACGATTGTGCATGTATGAACGTTGGCCTTCTGCTGTCTCACTTTTTTCTTTACCATCAGTGGTTACTTCTACTGTACATTCATTCATTAACATAAATTAGAAGAAACATTTTTTTTACATTATTTTTACTACAGCTACAACAAATCTCATTTTCTTCAGTTTCAGATGGAGAACCATCGTTCCGGGTGTAAACACTGACGACAACAATGGCGTCCCATCTCCTCGTGTGACTACATATTATTATTCATTTATATTGTATAAGGTGCATTAATAACCATTATTTAAAGAATATAGATTTTATTTTTCATTAATTTTTATTTTTGGGGGAAAAGAGGGTAAAAAGCCACACAACATATATGAAAAGGTCACACTTGCGAACACATCTAATTACTATTGCTTTATCTTAATGGTAACTAGTGATTCATTATATGATTCACCTTACACTGCAATATTGGAGGACACATTAACGTTGTTATTCGAGGCTTTACTGTATGTATGTATGTATGTGTGTGTTTCAGACATTGTAATTATCTTCCAGGAACATGAACTCTCCTCACCTGTTCCCGGATATCCTTTTAGAAGGATATAGCTCTCAGCCATGAGTGTTTTAAGCACAGCTCTCTGTTGACTCTTGTTCAGACTTTTAAGGATATGTTTACCCTTTGAAATAACCGCATGTGAAAGCCCTTTCTTGAATAATGGAAGGTTTCTGAAAAAAAATCAGGAGATAAAGATCAAAGACATTCCTGAAATTCCCTTTTCTGGCAGAACCTACAGGTAAAAGTTGCCAGTTGTGTACAATCAGTCAGTCTGAGTTTATATATATAATCCTGATAGAGCAAATGCTAAGAAGGTTTTAATCACCCGCCTGAGGCCAAAAGGTCTGATGATATTTTTTAATTACAGTATACATTATGTGTATGTCAAAATACCAATTCATAATTGCCACAGCCTGGACAATAAGGTACAGGAGAGGGTTTAAAATCAATACTACGAGGTGGTGTTTTTTATGATGCCGGAATATATATATATATATATATATATATATATATATATATATATATATATATATATATATATATATATATATATATATATATATATATACTCAGAAATTTCAGAGTAATTTCAAATGGGAATGGGACAACTGGCCGCCGCCATCTGGCCGCCGCGGACTGGGGGTAAACTGCAAACGCCTAATTTTGCGCTCTCAAGGCAGGTTAGGTTAGGTTAGGTTAGGTACTTCATGGGCTGCGGCCAGATGGCGGCGGCCAGTTGTCCTAGACCCATTTCAAATGCCCCGCTATTAGCGATACTGAGCGTTCAAGGTCATCTGAGGGGAGAGAGCGCTGCCTGCTCATAGCGAGAGATTGCGGAACTAGGCCTATATGATATTAAATGTAATTCACCGAATTAATAATGATGCGATTCATGAAGTAAGGGACTATTATTGAATTTGAAATTATTATAGATCGTTTATCAGTCTGAATAATGTTACGGGTGTCCCAAGGAGTTATTAGTTAGGCGGAAAATATGTCACGTAGACCTAAGCTAACGCCTTGAGGAGACGCGACGCTGGCTAGGTCTCAGTCGCGGGAAGCATTCACACAGACAAGACGTCCCTGCGCGTCTGTCACAGAAATAGTCACGTGGCCTAGTCACCTGTGCTGCGCTATGGCAGTACAGTGACCCCTCCGTTAACGAACTCAATCCGTTCCAGAAGGTCGTTCGTTAACCGAAAAGTTCGTTAAGTGAAACCATTGTTTCAATGGGTTGTTGGGTAATTGGTTCCAGCTCACCGAAAATTTCCTAAATTCAACAAAAATGGTAGAAAAGTTCACTTACTTTGAGGTGTGTATGTAGAAGGCTCCTGGATGATGATGATGATGGGATTTTAGAATGGGGTGGAGGAGAAGGAAGAAGAGAAGGCATTGGGGTGGAAGAGAAGTCACCCCATGGCGCCATTTCACCCATAAAATTTTAGCTCTTGGTGTAATTCAAGATTATTTTCTTTAAATCAACACTGCACTGCATTATATATTGTCAATATGTAAAATATATTTCAAAATGACCAATAATTTGCTTGGAAACACAGAAAAAAAGCGTTTAGTTGAAGAGAGTCTCAAGCAAGATGTTACCTCCAGTGAAAACAGAGAGAGACTAACTCCTGTTTGCTGTGTTAAGAGGCTGGATGCCGCGCATTAAACTAGTCACTTTACCTTCAATTATGTTCAATAATTGTTAAAATGACTAAAAATTGAATATTAAACTTTAAAATTATTGAATAGTATAAACTTCTTGATATTTACTAAAATAGTAAGGAATTTAAGCCCTAGATCCGATTAATGTATTGGCGGACTGATACTAAAGCTGGTTGCCTGGTCAGTGCAAGCGAAAACATGTTGAGGTCGGTTACGTAAGAACTTCGTTAATCGAATTTTTTTCGTTAACGGAATTGAAGATCCTTATGGAAGGCAGTTCGTTAATCGAAATTACGTTAACCGAGGTGTTCGTTAAACGAGGGGTCACTGTATAACAAGTAAGTCTCATTCAATCTCGGACAGGGTTTAGATAGGGCAGTGGTAAAGTTAACTAGAGCTAACAGTGAGTTCATTTCAGGGTTTCCGTCAGAACCCACTTGACTGGAGTTGACCGGAGTTTGACTGCGAGAGATTGACTGCCGTTTGAGACTGCCGTTGATGATTGAGGGTGGCGATTGTCGCCATTGGACCGATCAGAGTAGGCCTGTCACTGTTTAGCGGGGTACCAAAGGAGCTCTTGAGGGAATCTAGCCGTCTGGGTGCCCAGCTGACGTCAGCTCACAACACCACATGTCCCGAGCCGCTTAGTGAAACCCTCTTGCTAACGGGAAGCTAAAGCTCCTCTCAACTGCACAAGGTCTGATTGGCTCACTCTCTTCCTGCCCATGGACGCACTGGGAGTACACTGAGGCTATCTGAGTATATTAATGGTCACACACTGAGACCGTGAGTCTAGGACTCTAGGAGATACCTAGAGGAACATTTTATCTTCCTTATTACGGGTGTAGTTAACACCATTCCTCAGACTGATATTATCTTGACGTGTGTAGTTTAATAGTCCTAAATAATTTTGATAGTATTGTTTTTGAATGTTTGTGCCATTAAGTGGAACCAGAGTGATGCTGTGATTTGATTCTTTTAATGCATCTAATTGTTCTTCATAATTCTGATCTCAGGTATAACCTTGTTCCCCAGAGTAGTGGTTAAGTTAGGTTAGGAAGTGTGCATCTGTTGGGGTGATATTATTTTGTTGAAAGCCCTTAAGGCCTATTCATTGTAGAGTATTTAATTTCTTATTTTTATTACCATTTCCTCAGTGACTGATATTATTTTGTTGAAAGCCCTTAAGGCCTATTCATTGTAAAGTAGTTAATTTCTTATTTTTTAATACCATTTCCTAAGTGACTGATATTATTTTGTGAAAGCCCTTAAGGCCTGTTCATGTGTGCAAGCAACATTTCTTAATACTTCAAATTTATTGTTGCCTGTGTTTCTAATAATTTCTATATCATGTATAACTTTTATTCCCCAGAGTAGTGTTTTAAGTTTAAGTTAAGAGGTGTGCATATTGGTGTACCATTATTTGATTGTGTTTGTAGTGTTGGAGGGAATATAAGTGTCTAAATTTTACAG
Organism: Homarus americanus; assembly: GCF_018991925.1. Lineage (NCBI taxonomy): Eukaryota > Metazoa > Arthropoda > Malacostraca > Decapoda > Nephropidae > Homarus > Homarus americanus. Next base: position 168 of record NW_024731664.1, on the reverse strand, counting down.
TGTATCTCATTCATCCCAGTCACAGACGCTATCCTTCCACGGGTCACGGACAATTCATTTTGTTTAGTAATTTAATAAACCCCAAGTCAAGTGAGAAATTATAGTCCAGTAAATTCCGACCGGTTACATATATATATATATATATATATATATATATATATATATATA
>NW_024731663.1:0-16328 GCF_018991925.1 Homarus americanus | reverse complement strand
CTAGGATTATTTTCAGGTTAGGTCAGGTGAGGTCAGGTAAGGTAGGTTAAAGAATACCAAAATACAAAAAAAATAAAAATATCTACCAATTGGGGAAATTGGGATGAAAAATTTTTTTTACCCAATTTTCTCCAAGAGGTGTAAGATGATCTTGCAGCTTCATACAAATTCACTCAACAACAATAATAATCCAAGAGTTAGTAAGGCATCACCTGGTCATGTTAAGCCCACCTGGTGAAGATAAACATGTTGGTAATGTTTGTATCGTGACTGAACCACCTCACACAGCAGCCCTGAGGCTTTAGGCCACTGACTTAAGTGCTTACATTATACAAAATAACGCTCTGTAATGGCCGATGATGCTGTTTTGGTTGTCTAATTGTAGTTTCCAACACGGTAATTACAGCAGGTATCTTTTATTATCCTGCCATTAAAATAATTAAGTGAATTTATAGACTTACGTAACATCATGAAAGTATAAACCGATGAATTAAAATTAAATAATTATCTTATAAAACAACTAATCTATTTAATTTTCCTTTGAGAGTTAAAGGGATAAAATACACACTAACTGGAGTCTAACTAACCTGGTGTGACTCCTCTCCGCCCCACCCAACACATAATCATCCACTCCAGGTAACCTTACACCGCCTAATGGAGCTAAACCTAATAGAATCACACCGAACTTATCCAAATAAACTTTTCAGTGGGTAACCTTGACTCTACCACACCTTGGCTTTAGACGCTAGTATAAGTCTGGCTGGAGGGACCGTAGTCATTATAAGGGAAGCGTTTTAATAATAGCTATTACCTGCCTCCCGTTAACACTAATGAAATGTTCCTAAAATTAAACAAACTACAATTAAATCCAAATCCTTTTGAATATTTACATAATTTACTGGAGTGTTTCATTATGTTAGTGTGGGGGGCGTTTATTGTGGCCGGGACTCCTCTTCAGATAATATAAATACAGATAATGTTGTTTTAATAAGTAATCTCTTAATGAAAATGTAGAGAAAATTGGTCAACAAATCTTAACAGTTATCCTGATTTCTTAAAGAACAATAGAGGAATAAGAAGAGGAGGAGGAGGGAAAGAAAAGAAAGCATAAAGAAAACAATATAACAAAGATGAACAACAGAGAAAAAATGAAGAGTAAGATGAAAGAAACTAGACTGATCAAAAAGACGTATAACAATCTGATTAAAACTAATCACTATATTAGATCAGATCAGATCAGATCAAGGTTAGGTTAGTTTTGGTTAGATACGGTCAGGTTAGGCTAGGCTAGGCTAGGCTAGGCTAGACTTGTTTTACACAAGGTTAGGTTAGGTTAGGTTAGGTCAGGTTAGACTAGGCTAGCCTAGGCCAAGGTGGGTGGAGCTTTGCTGACGTCAGCAGGCAGACTTCCTCGCCTACCTCTCACCTCTTATAAACAGAACATTTTATGGTTCTATATACTGTACTTTGTTATCTCAGTATCTCACATAGAAAATAATACTAACAGAGAGTTTAATCTTGCATATAACTTTAGCTAAGGACACCAGTCAGTGTGGTGGGTGATACACAGAAGGAAAGGTTAAAAGAAAAACAATGTATTTCAGTTATAGTCTTGTATTTAAATAACTGCAGCTTAAGATAGGGTAATGATGACTATATATACAGTTGCCTACAGGAGTTCTTTTCCTCCCTGTTTGTCCATTATACTAATAATGTAGACATGAGGTGACAGGAGTTATGACTTCATATGATAAGTGTTACAGCCACTGACAACAGATTATCAGATTATGGGGGGTGAGGGGGGGGGGGTGGGGGGCAGTTAGAGCAGGTGATCACAGGTGCTGCCTTTGCCTCCAGGTGTGAGTGATGCGACAGGAATTATGACCTCACAAGACAAGTGTTACCTTCACTGACACTTGTTTCATCAAAAGATTAAACACGTAGACGTTTACAGTCATCCATAGACTCACATTTATGGTACAACAGTTGCAGAAGTGCATGCAACACACCTGGTTCCACATTGAGCTGAGAATCCAACGATGCAGTGTACTGATAGATGGGAAACGAAATTGACTTCTATCAGGCAAGTAGTGATAAGCTTTCGGGCTTAAGCTGCGAGAGGTCAGTACTCGACTGATATCCTCCTCAGACCAGTATATTACAGGGACACCAGTTGAGAACAAAATCACTTGGGAAGAGAAAAAAAAACTACTAAAAACATCATTAGTCGCAGCAGTAGCCTTGATAAAAGTATTTTCTCTTTGGTCTTGCAAATAAATCCTCTCCTTCTCCCATCCTTTTTTTTTTCTCAGTGAGAGGAACATCTCTCTCCCTCCTTACATCATCCAGTTCACGTTGTAAATCCACAGTGATCAGACCTGGTCTCTCTTCCTCTGACTTGTCTGCTACTATTAATGTTCCTAAGGTCCAATAGGGCCAGAGAGAGAGAGAGAGAGAGAGAGAGAGAGAGAGAGAGAGAGAGAGAGAGAGAGAGAGAGAGAGAGAGAGAGAGAGAGAGAGAGAGAGAGAGAGAGAGAGAGAGAGAGAGAGAGAGAGAGAGAGAGAGAGAGAGAGAGAGAGAGAGAGAGAGAGAGAGAGAGAGAGAGAGAGAGAGAGAGAGAGAGAGAGAGAGAGAGAGAGAGAGAGAGAGAGAGAGAGAGAGAGAGAGAGAGAGAGAGAGAGAGAGAGAGAGAGAGAGAATTGTAACTATGTACAATTGCCTACAGGATAACCTTTCTTCCCTGTTGTGCTCATTATATTAATAATGTAGACATTAGGTGAGGTTCTTAGATTAGACTTTTTGTGCAAGAGATAGGAAACGTAGGACTTAGGTGTGTTCTCCTGTGGCTGGGATAGGGCATGTAGCTGAGAGGATAGATAGAGTCTTGTCAGGGAAGTACCAATCCGGTAGTGTGTCTTAGAGTAGGAGGCAACGACAAAGGAAAGGTTAGGAGTGAGGAACTTTTCAGCAGGTATAGGGAGGCATTAGGGAAGATTAGTGATAGGGTAGGGAACCCAATAGTATGTGGTGTCTCGTCTAGAAGAGGAGTTGGCGGTGAAAGGCTGTCCAAGGCAATTGCTATAAATTGCCGACTAGAATAAAAAAAACATTGTGTGAGCAATGGTTGGGCGTTCATTGATAACTGGCGACGATTCTACGGCAACGACTACCTGTACAGTCGTGACGGGGTACACTTGTCTGGAGCGTGAAATTGTCACTCCGAAGGGGAAGTTTCGCCAGTAGATAGAGGGGAGCATAATTGGTTACTCAGAACAAGGGGTAAAACAGGACCAGGGAAGGGTAGGTTTAAATGTGTACTATACAAACAGTAGGAGCATTAGAAATAAAATAGACTTGCTGAGAGCGGTTGTATGTACTGAGAATATAGACGTCATAGTAGCCACCTAAACCTGGATGAATCTGGCGAGCAAGAACTTTTTATCTGAGTAACACAAAGAAGGGTACAACCTTTTTCACAAGGACAGGGAAGGTAGGAAGGGGGGAGGAGTTGCACTCTTCGTCAGAGATACATTAAAATGGTGTATTAATAATACAATAAAGGGTGAAATAGGAACTGAGTCTGTATGGGTAGAAATGGCAGAAAGAAGCGAAAACTAATTATGGGAGTGATTTACCGGCCCCCAAGTCTTGGGAAAGAAGCAACTCAGCCCATATGGCAGGAAATGAGTAGGGCAGCAATATACAACAACCTATGCATTATGGGGGATTTCAACTTCAGAAATATTGACTGGGACAACATTGAAGGTGACTATGAATCTGAAGACTTCCTAGACGCAGTACAGGACAATTTTTTGAATCAACTAATTACAGAACCTACTAGAGGTGACAATATATTAGACCTAGTATGAACAAATAAAGAAAATATTATCAGAGATATCACAATAGGGGAAGAACTTGGGAACAGTGATCACAGAGAAATCAGGTTTACCCTAAATTTGGGAAGGAAAAATAATGAAAATATGGTCAGAGTCCCAGACTTTCCATCGGCGGATTATGAGGGGTTAAGAAGGTACCTAGGCTTAGTTTAGAGTGTGTTGTATACACAATGTCCCGAGAAAGCAGTCATGATTATAAGAACCAATTTCGTCTTTCACTGCTTTTGAAGGCTATTGACTTAAGGGGAGGGGGGGGGTGAGAGGCGTGGCCTAGAATGGCGGACAGGTGTAACGCTTGTCATTAATTAATAAAGAGCTTGTAAGCTGGTAAGATTAATTCGTCGAGGAATAAGTCTCCTTTGTGAGTCAGCTTATTCACAACTTGATAACTCGGTTAAGCGTGATGTTTCCAGAAGTTGCTAACCATGTTAACAAGTTTAGCTAAGACGGTGACTATCGTGAAAGACTTTGGCTCCTCCTCGATAAAAAAAGTCAACTTGTTATCTCAGCGTTCATGTAGAGAGGGGAATCATTAGTTTAGGCACAGCCGGTGTTTCGCATAGTGTATGTGTCTTAATATTGGCATAGTTTATGTGAGTATATGTTTGTTAGCATAGCATGTGTGTCTCAGTGTTGACATGCCGAGTATATCTCAGTTTTGGCATAGCGTGTGTAGTGCATTCCAGAGGCAGGCGAAGATTTACACCCTCAACTGACTGGGTTTCGTGTGTATTCCACTACAACAACAAGCATTGCCCAGCGTGCTTGGTCAGTTTACCTTCATCGCTCTTTAATACGTGGGAACAACACAAGAGGCGGTTTTCTGTACAGTCTTACAACACCAGTGACGATCAATCCTGTGTCGTCCAGGGCAGAGTTGGATCCTGACATCAATTATACAGACATTCCACTCCACCAATTCTATTTATCTCATTCCACTCTTAGGTAAGGTGGATCAAAGGGTATAGAAATCTAGAAGGGTGAAATAACATTGGTGGAAAGCTAGAGTGGAAACCGACAGGAAAATACCTCCCCTCCCCACAAAAATATTTAACACACGGGTAGAAAAATCAACACACATTGTATATATCCTGACTTTACACATGTAGTATACCAAGTGAATCTATAACACCCACGGAGATTCACAACACTTCAAACTAAACTATCTTACAAAGCCTAACGTGTCCTTAATTAGATCAGGTTGGGTATAGTGATTCTATTTCATCAGGTGAGGGTTGGGAAGCCTTGTGTTCTCCCGTTAAAGGACCAGCTTGTTACCTATGCCTGTAAACCTTTTTTTTAAACACAATTATGATTAGATTAGGTTAGGTTAGGTTAGGATAGGTTAAGTTAGATTGGGTGAAGTATGGTTAATCCGTGAATTAAAACAAAATTTTTTAATCTTCGTTTCGTTAATCTGACAATTTATTTTCGTGGGAGTATCAACAGCAAGAAGCACCAGGGTTGTATGCAGAGATGGGGGCTACAAGCATAATGAATTAACGAGCTTCAAACACTAAACAACCTTGAATGACAGACCACAAACGACACAATCTCTTCCCCTGATAACACCAATTACTAGAAAAAAAATATACCAGATTAAACTCTTCTTATACACAGGAAGAGCCAAGAGTGTTTAAAGGAAGTTAGTTTGATTTTCTATAATATCAGTAATATCGATTCTAACATTACAAAGTTGTTTATCCGTCAAAGACTTTTATGCATTTTTATAATTTTATATTTATTCCCCGATATCCTGAGTATGTCCATTCGTGTGTTCGTTTCCGTGTATGATCATGTGTTATTGTGTTCGTGTGTCGTCCGTAGGTTCGTGTGTTCATCTTTCTAGGAAGGAAGTTTAACCCTGACAGCTTGAATAAAGGACCCTGGCCAAACTCTGTACCTGACATGACCCAACCTAACCTAAACACAATTTAAACTAAACGAACACACGAATGGACATACTCAGGATATCGGGGAATAAATATAAAATTATAAAAATGCATAAAAAGTCTTTGACGGATAAACAACTTTGTAATGTTAGAATCGATATTACTGATATTATAGAAAATCAAACTAACTTCCTTTCAACACTCTTGGCTCTTCCTGTGTATAAGAAGAGTTTAATCTGGTATATATTTTTTTCTAGTTATTGGTGTTATCAGGGGAAGAGATTGTGTCGTTTGTGGTCTGTCATTCAAGGTTGTTTAGTGTTTGAAGCTCGTTAATTCATTATGCTTGTAGCCCCCATCTCTGCATACAACCCTGGTGCTTCTTGCTGTTGATACTCCCACGAAAATAAATTGTCAGATTAACGAAACGAAGATTAAAAATTTTTGTTTTAATTCACGGATTAACCATACTTCACCCAATCTAACTTAACCTATCCTAACCTAACCTAACCTAATCTAATCATAATTGTGTTTTAAAAAAAGGTTTACAGGCATAGGTAACAAGCTGGTCCTTTAACGGGAGAACGCAAGGCTTCCTAACCCTCACCTGATGAAATAGAATCACTATACCCAACCTGATCTAATTAAGGACACGTTAGGCTTTGTAAGATAGTTTAGTTTGAAGTGTTGTGAATCTCCGTGGGTGTTATAGATTCACTTGGTATACTACATGTGTAAAGTCAGGATATATACAATGTGTGTTGATTTTTCTACCCGTGTGTTAAATATTTTTGTGGGGAGGGGGAGGTATTTTCCTGTCGGTTTCCACTCTAGCTTTCCACCAATGTTATTTCACCCTTCTAGATTTCTATACCCTTTGATCCACCTTACCTAAGAGTGGAATGAGATAAATAGAATTGGTGGAGTGGAATGTCTGTATAATTGATGTCAGGATCCAACTCTGCCCTGGACGACACATGATTGATCGTCACTGGTGTTGTAAGACTGTACAGAAAACCGCCTCTAGTGTTGTTCCCACGTATTAAAGAGCGATGAAGGTAAACTGAACCAGCACGCTGGGCAATGCTCGTTGTTGTAGTGGAATACACACGAAACCCAGTCAGTTGAGGGTGTAAATCTTCGCCTGCCTCTGGAATGCACTACACACGCTATGCCAAAACTGAGATATACTCGGCATGTCAACACTGAGACACACATGCTATGCTAACAAACATATACTCACATAAACTATGCCAATATTAAGACACATACACTATGCGAAACACCGGCTGTGCCTAAACTAATGATTCCCCGCTCTACATGAACGCTGAGATAACAAGTTGACTTTTTTTATCGAGGAGGAGCCAAAGTCTTTCACGATAGTCACCGTCTTAGCTAAACTTGTTAACATGGTTAGCAACTTCTGGAAACATCGCTCTTAACCGAGTTATCAAGTTGTGAATAAGCTCTTTATTAATTAATGACAAGCGTTACACCTGTCCGCCATTCTAGGCCACGCCTCTCACCCCCCCCCCTCCCCTTAAGTCAATAGCCTTCAAAAGCAGTGAAAGACGAAATTGGTTCTTATAATCATGACTGCTTTCTTGGGACATTGTGTATACAACACACTCTAAACTAAGCCTAGGTACCTTCTTAACCCCTCATAATCCGCCGATGGAAAGTCTGGGACTCTGACCATAATTTCATTATTTTTCCTTTCCAAATTTAGGGTAAACCTGATTTCTCTGTGATCACTGTTCCCAAGTTCTTCCCCTATTGTGATATCTCTGATAATATTTTCTTTATTTGTTCATACTAGGTCTAATATATTGTCACCTCTAGTAGGTTCTGTAATTAGTTGATTCAAAAAATTGTCCTGTACTGCGTCTAGGAAGTCTTCAGATTCATAGTCACCTACAATGTTGTCCCAGTCAATATTTCTGAAGTTGAAATCCCCCATAATGCATAGGTTGTTGTATATTGCTGCCCTACTCAATTCCTGCCATATGGGGTGAGTTGCTTCTTTCCCAAGACTTGGGGGCCGGTAAATCACTCCATAATTAGTTTTCGCTTCTTTCTGCCATTTCTACCCATACAGACTCAGTTCCTATTTCACCCTTTATTGTATTATTAATGCACCATTTTAATGTATCTCTGACGAAGAGTGCAACTCCTCCCCCCTTCCTACCTTCCCTGTCCTTGTGAAAAAGGTTGTACCCTTCTTTGTGTTACTCAGATAAAAGTTCTTGCTCGCCAGATTCATCCAGGTTTAGGTGGCTACTATGACGTCTACATTCTCAGTACATACAACCGCTCTCAGCAAGTCTATTTTATTTCTAATGCTCCTACTGTTTGTATAGTACACATTTAAACCTACCCTTCCCTGGTCCTGTTTTACCCCTTGTTCTGAGTAACCAATTATACTCCCCTCTATCTACTGGCGAAACTTCCCCTTCGGAGTGACAATTTCACGCTCCAGACAAGTGTACCCCGTCACGACTGTACAGGTAGTCGTTGCCGTAGAATCGTCGCCAGTTATCAATGAACGCCCAACCATTGTTTACACAATGTTTTTTTATTCCAGTCGGCAATTTATAGCAATTGCCTTGGACAGCCTTTCACCGCCAACTCCTCTTCTAGACGAGACACCACATACTATTGGGTTCCCTACCCTATCACTAATCTTCCCTAATGCCTCCCTATACCTGCTGAAAAGTTCCTCACTCCTAACCTTTCCTTTGTCGTTGCCTCCTACTCTAAGACACACTACCGGATTGGTACTTCCCTGACAAGACTCTATCTATCCTCTCAGCTACATGCCCTATCCCAGCCACAGGAGAACACACCTAAGTCCTACGTTTCCTATCTCTTGCACAAAAAGTCTAATCTAAGAACCTCACCTAATGTCTACATTATTAATATAATGAGCACAACAGGGAGGAAAGGTTATCCTGTAGGCAATTGTACATAGTTACAATTCTCTCCCTCTCTCTCTCTCTCTCTCTCTCTCTCTCTCTCTCTCTCTCTCTCTCTCTCTCTCTCTGTGCCCTATTGGACATAGGAACATTAATAGTAGCAGACAAGTCAGAGGAAGAGAGACCAGTTCTGATCACTGTGGATTTACAACGTGAACTGGATGATGTAAGGAGGGAGAGAGATGTTCCTCTCACTGAGAAAAAAAAAGGATGGGAGAAGGAGAGGATTTATTTGCAAGACCAAAGAGAAAATACTTTTATCAAGGCTACTGCTGCGACTAATGATGTTTTTAGTAGTTTTTTCTCTTCCCAAGTGATTTTGTTCTCAACTGGTGTCCCTGTAATATACTGGTCTGAGGAGGATATCAGTCGAGTACTGACCTTTCGCAGCTTAAGCCCGAAAGCTTATCACTACTTGCCTGATAGAAGTCAATTTCGTTTCCCATCTATCAGTACACTGCATCGTTGGATTCTCAGCTCAATGTGGAACCAGGTGTGTTGCATGCACTTCTGCAACTGTTGTACCATAAATGTGAGTCTATGGGTGACTGTAAACGTCTACGTGTTTAATCTTTTGATGAAACAAGTGTCAGTGAAGGTAACACTTGTGTTATGAGGTCATAATTCCTGTCACATCACTCACACCTGGAGGCAAAGGCAGCACCTGTGATCACCTGCTCTAACTGCCCCCCGTCCCCCACCACCCATAATCTGATAATCTGTTGTCAGTGGCTGTAACACTTATCATATGAAGTCATAACTCCTGTCACCTCATGTCTACATTATTAGTATAATGGACAAACAGGGAGGAAAAGAACTCCTATAGGCAACTGTATATATAGTCATCATTACCCTATCTTAAGCTGCAGTTATTTAAATACAAGACTATAACTGAAATACATTGTTTTTCTTTTAACCTTTCCTTCTGTGTATCAGCCACCACACTGACTGGTGTCCTTAGCTAAAGTTATATGCAAGATTAAACTCTCTATTAGTATTATTTTCTATGTGAGATACTGAGATAACAAAGTACAGTATATAGAACCATAAAATGTTCTGTTTATAAGAGGTGAGAGGTAGGCGAGGAAGTCTGCCTGCTGACGTCAACAAAGCTCCACCCACCTTGGCCTAGGCTAGCCTAGTCTAACCTGACCTAACCTAACCTAACCTAACCTTGTGTAAAACAAGTCTAGCCTAGCCTAGCCTAGCCTAGCCTAGCCTAACCTGACCTTATCTAACCAAAACTAACCTAACCTTGATCTGATCTGATCTGATCTGATCTAATATAGTGATTAGTTTTAATCAGATTGTTATACGTCTTTTTGATCAGTCTAAGTTTCTTTCATCTTACTCTTCATTTTTTCTCTGTTGTTCATCTTTGTTATATTATTTTCTTTATGCTTTCTTTTCTTTCCCTCCTCCTCCTCTTCTTATTCCTCTATTGTTCTTTAAGAAATCAGGATAACTGTTAAGATTTGTTGACCAATTTTCTCTACATTTTCATTAAGAGATTACTTATTAAAACAACATTATCTGTATTTATATTATCTGAAGAGGAGTCCCGGCCACAACAAACGCCCCCCACACTAACATAATGAAACACTCCAGTAAATTATGTAAATATTAAAAAGGATTTGGATTTAATTGTAGTTTGTTTAATTTTAGGAACATTTCATTAGTGTTAACGGGAGGCAGGTAATGGCTATTATTAAAAAGCTTCCCTTATAATGACTACGGTCCCTCCAGCCAGACTTATACTAGCGTCTAAAGCCAAGGTGTGGTAGAGTCAAGGTTACCCACTGAAAAGTTTATTTGGATAAGTTCGGTGTGATTCTATTAGGTTTGGCTCCATTAGGCGGTGTAAGGTTACCTGGAGTGGATGATTATGTGTTGGGTGGGGCGGAGAGGAGTCACACCAGGTTAGTTAGACTCCAGTTAGTGTGTATTTTATCCCTTTAACTCTCAAAGGAAAATTAAATAGATTAGTTGTTTTATAAGATAATTATTTAATTTTAATTCATCTGTTTATACTTTCATGATGTTACGTAAGTCTATAAATTCACTTAATTATTTTAATGGCAGGATAATAAAAAGATACCTGCTGTAATTACCGTGTTGGAAACTACAATTAGACAACCAAAACAGCATCATCGGCCATTACAGAGCGTTATTTTGTATAATGTAAGCACTTAAGTCAGTGGCCTAAAGCCTCAGGGCTGCCGTGTGAGGTGGTTCAGTCACGATACAAACATTACCAACATGTTTATCTTCACCAGGTGGGCTTAACATGACCAGGTGATGCCTTACTAACTCTTGGATTATTATTGTTGTTTAGTGAATTTGTATGAAGCTGCAAGATCATCTTACACCTCTTGGAGAAAATTGGGTAAAAAAAATTTTTCATCCCAATTTCCCCAATTGGTAGATATTTTTTTTTTTTATTTTGGTATTCTTTAACCTACCTTACCTGACCTCACCTGACCTAACCTGAAAATAATCCTAGTGATAATGGTAAAAAAATGCCAAATACCTATTGGAATAAAAACGAATATTAACCGATATTTTTGTATTATGGAGAAAACAAAATCTTCAAAAAGTACAAAAAGTTAAAAACATAAATCAATATTTATAACAACTCCTCCAGGTATCTTTTGTTAGTTTCACCTTCAGTGTCCTCATGACTGTCCTTGTCATTTTACTATTGTTTGTCTTCCTGTATCTTGGATGTTCTCTATGTCACAGTTTGTGTTTGTTCTTTATTGTACTTCGTCACTGTCCATGTTTTACTGCATTATGTTTCTTTGTTGTGATAAAATAGTTCCAGGACCTTCAGTTATAAACAATAATCATATGAAAGTCTTTGACAACAACTTAAATTATTCCTTATTTTCGTTACTTAGATCCATTGAATTCTTGTGTCCGTGTCCGTGACAATGATAATGAAAGGACTTATATTGAGTAGTCTCTCAGGTTTTTATTCGACTGTAATCATACAGTAAACATACAAAGCTGTAGTGAGACTGCTGGAGTTATGCTGCATCATATTAATGCAGCATGCAGCATAATGCGACCTCCTCTCCCTCCCTCCCCGACATGACAGCATAATGCAGCTCCCTCTACCTCCCTCCCCAGCATGACAACATAATGCAACTCCCTCTCCCTCTCTCCCCAGCATGACAGGATAATGCAGCTCACTCTCACTCCCTACCCAGCATGACAACATTATGCAGTTCCCTCTCCCTCCCTCCCCAGCATGACAACATTATGCAGCTCCCTCTCTCCCTCCCCAGCATGTCAACACACGCCCTCCTCCCTCCTCCCCAGCATGACAGCATAATGCAGCTCCCTCTCCCTCCCTTCCCAGCACAAGACAGCATACTGCAGTTCTCTCCTCCCTCCTCCCCATGACAGCATAATGCAGCTCCCTCTCCCTCCCTCCCCAGCATGACAGCATAATGCAGCTCCCTCTCCATCCCTCCTCAGCATGACAGCATAATGCAGCTCCCTCTCCCTCTCTCCCCAGCATGAGAGCATAATGCAGCTCCCTCTCCCTCCATCCCCAGCTTGACAGCATAATGCAGTTCCCTCTCCCTCCTTCCCGAGTATGACAGCATAATGCAGCTTCCTCTCCCTCCCTTCCCAGCATGACATCATAATGCAGCTCCCTCTCCCTCCCTCCCCAGCATGACAGCATAATGCAGCTCCCTCTCCCTCCCTCCCCAGCATGACACCATAATGCAGCTCCCTCTCCATCCCTCCCCAGCATGACAGCATAATGCAGCTCCCACTCCCTCTCTCCCCAGCATGACAGAATAATGCAGCTCCCTCTCCCTCCATCCCCAGCTTGACAGCATAATGCAGCTCCTCTCCCTCCCCCTCCCTCCCCCAGCATGACAGCATAATGCAGCTCCCTCTCCCGCCCTCCCCAGCATGACAGCATAATGCAGCTCCCTCTCCATCCCTCCCCAGCATGACAGCATAATGCAGCTCCCTCTCCCTCTCTCCCCAGCATGACAGCATAATGAAGCTCCCTCTCCCTCCATCCCCAGCTTGACAGCATAATGCAGTTCCCTCTCCCTCCTTCCCGAGCATGACAGCATAATGCAGCTCCCTCTCCCTCCCTTCCCAGCATGACAGCATAATGCTCCCTCCTCCCAGCATGACAGCATAATGCAGCCTCTCCTCCCTCCCCAGCATGACAACATTATGCACCTGCCTCCCTCCTCCCCAGCATGACAGCATACCAGTTCCTCCTCCTCTCCCCAGCATGACAGCAGCTTCCTCTCCCTCTCCCCCAGCATGACAGTATAATGCAGCTCCCTCTCCCTCCCTCCCCAGCATGACAACATTATGCAGCTCTCTCTCCCTCCCTCCCCAGCATGACAGCATAATGCAGCTCCCTCTCCCTCCCTCCCCTGCATGACAGCATAATGCAGCTCCCTCTCCCTACCTCCCCAGCATGACAGCATAATGCAGCTCCCTCTCCCTCCCTCCCCAGCATGACAGCACCCTGAAGTTCCTTAATGAGTTGGGCTCCAGACTTATTGAAACTACCAGAGACTCCAGGGCATCGATCTACTATTTACAAGACAACCAATTGGGAGATGATGGTAAGGGAAGGCGAAAGACATCAGGTAGATTTTTACAGAACTTAATTTGGTTGGGACACAAAGACAGGCTGGAAGGGTGAGGTATGAGGATCTGGTAGGGTGGAATATGAGGGACTGGAATGGTAGGGTATGAGGGATTAACAGGGTAGGGTATGAAGGACTAACAGGGTAGGGTATGAGGAACTAGAAGGGTAGGGTATGAGGACTGGCAGGGTGGGGCATAAGAGACTAACAAAACTGGGTAGAAGGGTGTGACAATCTCCTCTTCTACACTAATCACGCCACACGTTCTCCCTAAGTCATCAAAAATATACATTTGTCATGGTGTTCAAAAATTCCTCTTTTACCAACACAAGCTCTCGTTCTTGTAGCCATTGTGATTTAGGCTGAGGGGATAGAGAGATATAGTGAAAGAAGTAGGAACAGATAAAGAGAATGACAGACATAGATATGAGGATATAATAATTGTGGAAGGGGAAGGAAAGAGGAGGTGGAGATAGTGGTAGAGGAAGCAGGGAAGGAGAGTAGGGGAGAGAGAGTGATGATATATTAAGGTTAATAGAGACAAGGGGGGATAGGATAGGTAAAGAGGATATGACAGGGCAGATTTAATCTAATTTCATGGGTAAGAGATGGCAGGAAACCTAGTGAGTGAGTGAGTGGGACAACCATTGATCGTGATCACGCCCCAGTCCACAAGATCGTACACACAAGATAGTCAAAGGAACAGAGGGAACATATTCGGCTTGTTGTCGAACACTTGAATCAAAGGAGCAATAAGTTATTACTGAGTCACTGCACGTTGACTACATATTATAGTGTTTGTAAATATCTTTCTTGTTACACTGGTCGAGAAGATCAGATAGCGACCGTACGTGAGCTGTGGCCCATATCTACAGAACCTCGACCATATTAGTTGGTAAAATTGTCTTCGTTTCTTTGGTGAGTGATCGTGTATTTCCAGATGTAATAACTGAAATGTGTTCAGTGTCTCCAGCAGGACCCGGCTGTACTCTCTTATTGCTAGGACCTCTATCAATCTGCCTACACGAATATCAATAAGACCCGTTTCAACTTCTCTACAAACTTTAAGAGCGTTCGGTCGAGGAGTTCAGGTACGAAAAAAGTATGTTAAGTGAGAATAAATTAACACGAGGCCAGTCAGTGTGTTAAAACAAGGTCGGGCCCACATTAACTGGCAATATAATCACATAAGGCGGATCATGACGATAACACATTTGTGCTTATTGTTTCATCAAAGTACTTAGGCAACATGTTAAATCTATTGTTTGTGTGAAAGTAAAAGGAGAAGCTGTACAGGTTGATCCACAGTTCCTGCTTCAACATCTAACAAAAGCATCAGGGAGAGTGTAAGGCAGGTGAGTAGTGTAACCACCCACTGTACTCTCAAGGGTCTGGCCTAAGAAACACCTTATGGACTATGAGCTGTACACTGCTGCATCACATTAACCACTAGGAGTTGTAAACAAACACTCCAAAAGTGCCTTTATGGAGGAGACCGATGAATTTCAAAATGAACACTGTGACTCCTGTTGTCTCGGTAGGGTCGTCAAAATCCTTTGTCTGTTGTGTCATCGTCTAACACAAAATCGTAAACATACTTTTTGGAGGGTATCTACATCTTACAGCATGATGACACTAAATGGCCGCCTTAAAATGTTATTCTCAAAGACTTAATTATCCAATGAAAAAATTCACCCACTAAAATTTAAGATCACGTTGAAGATAAACTCATTAAAGTTTTATACTGTACTATAATGGAAATTAAAGTTCACTCACTCGCACTCTTGGGCAGAAATTATAATTTAAGTTCTCATTTTAGAACAGTCTTGGCTGTTTTTAGGTCCTGCTATGGTTACTGTCTGAGTCATAATCAACCTCACTTGGCATCTTCTATTTCATTTTGACGCATTTCATGTTGGTGTATTTCATGTTGGTGTATTTCATGTTGGTGATCACCTGCCACCCACCAGAGACTTGGGAAGGTTAGAAATAGTGTCATCTCTGTGTTTTATGACGTCTTCGAGGTTTATATCTTCACCTCACCTCCTGAACCACATCCTCAAGACGGACCATTTCTTACCCCTGGTCGTCTTCTTAGCTAATCAGGCTTATTTAATTCTTCTCTCACAGCGCTGCGCCCCTGGCGAGAAACTCTCCCTCATTTCTTGTAACTTTTAGAGAAGGAAAGTTTATTCTCAACTGGTTGTACAGATGAAGCGTCACAACTTCTCGATATCTTTGCTTTGTGATTAAAATACCAACGTGTCTGAGTCGTGTATTTGTTTATAAACTTAATGGAATAATATTTACCCAAGTTTAAGAGGCACTAAAGACATTATAAGGGCTGGATATTTCAAATTATCTGCATCTCTTGAATCACTTGAATCAGGAGTGAGAAAATGAAATTAAAACAAAAAAGAATTGTAAGTGAATGAAATATCGAAATCCTTGAAAAAACTACATTTCTTAAAACAGTAATGGACTAAGACAGCAGTGGAAGGTAAGGAGATTGGTGGAAAAGAAAGGAGAAGACCGAAGGAGGAAGGTAAAAGGAGGGAAGATGGAGGGGTAAAATATAGGGGAAAGGAAGATGAAGGGGGAAGAAATGAATGGGGGAGATGGAAGGGAGGAAGAAGGGAGGGAAGATGAAGGGGTAAGATGGAGGAGAAAGACGATGGGGAGAAGAAGATGAAGGAGAAGATGAAAGGTGGAAGATGAAAGGCAGGAAGCGACAGTGCAAAATAGATCGGCAAGAGACACAGTTGTACCAGAGGTGGTAAAAATATACACCAGGAAGGAATCAGGTGTGGCAATGTAATACACACTCTCTCTCTCTCTCTCTCCATATTATGTTGCTCAGATTTCTCTCTCTTTTTCTAAAAATACAAAACTCAACTCAATAAAGGCAACACATGTACTGTACTATGACT